>NW_015152483.1:34610-57402 GCF_000732505.1 Cyprinodon variegatus
GGATATCCTATCAGGAAATGCAATGTCAGTTTGCAGTGCAGTAACTGTTTTGTTATTTTGTTCAAATTGATCTCACACTTTTGATATTTCAAGTCATTTTCTATTTGCTTCTTTTTGTCCATCGTTGTCTCCCTCAAGAGTTGAAAACTTCACTTTGCATACAAGTGTCAGAAACATAAGCTATCTTTAGCAGAGGTAGGAGCTTTGTGCAACACAAATAATCAAAAAGCAAAGTAAACTAAAGAGTTTAACAGAACTTAACAAGGCCTAAAGGAAGATGATCTGCTTACAAGAATTTTACTGATCCGACTTACTTTAATCATTCGATTAAACATTTTGGCTCCAGGTAAGATTAGGGATTAAAAGCTTGGTTATCCTTACTTATTCTTTAGAAAACATGTTTTTGTTGCTGTCTTTTGTTTAATGAGTGTATAAAAGGTATTTTTTGTGTTCATTTAAGTCCCTTTCTTTTCAAGAGACATCTTACAGATTTATCTGTGATCATCTCTCAGTGAAAAACTTTTTCCTATAACAGAAGGTCAAATTACCAAAATTTATGTTATTTTTTAACTACAAAAAACAAAAAATATTACATCAAGTTATTTTGATCGTTTCTAAGAAAGCCTTTCCATATTCTTGTTTTAAAGAAACTCACAGAAGCACTTCAGTATATTGTTTAAGCAAAGCTACATATTTTAAAAGGACCTTTATAATAAATCTAGATTTTTCCCTAAATCTGTAATGACTTTTTAGAGGACATTGTGGTGAGCTGGGTTGTGCACTAGGTATATCATCTTATACATGCTCTTGTACTAGCTAATGAGGCTTACTGTCAAAGGGCTCAGACTGCCTTGAGAGTCTGCATTCCAATGTCAAACTTTGCCTAATGAAGGTAATATTATATGGTCATCCCTGTAATCACAAGGCCAGTCCTAAGGGCATGGTTCTCACATTTGACTTTGATCAACCTGTTTTCACCATTAACTCAAGGCCCACAGGAATGTCACGAATAAAGAGATGTGAACTATAAGGCCTCAGACAGAGTTGGATTTTCTTCTCAAAAATAAATTAAATGTTATAAACTGATTGGATAACTTAAAAGCAGGATGAGTGAACGACTCTGTTTCTACTTACTCATGACTTTATGTAAGTCATCTGTTGTTAGACCAATGCCAGAAAGTATATAGCATTTAAAAACAATTACCCATCTTGATCTTCAAAGATTGCTTGGCAGGATTGCTGCAAAGCAATTGATTGTTATTATCACTAATACAAAAATGCCAAAATATAATGAAGATTAGAGGTTTCGTAGGGAGAATGTCGACTTTCCTGGAAGCCTTAAACTATCACAAATTCCTCTTTATAATTATCTCCCATTGCATAGAATTATTTAAAACTATCTATCTAATAATAGATTTGCTAATTAAAGCAAATTATGCATGTTTTGGGCTCTTCTGTGAGAGATGCTCTAAAGGGAAACAGCTTTTTATGCAGCAGCTTTCACATCAAGCGCTTTGAACCCTGTCAGTAATGACAAGGAGACAACTGGAGGAGAAAGATGAGAAGGAGCGAGGAAATGGCAAAGGGATAATGTGCGCCACTGATGTGTTCTCTCGATGCACTCAGGTATTCTTTGTTGTTAGTCTAACTAATCTTAGGTTTAACAGTCAGAGCGGGCCTAATTGATATGTATGAGAACACATCTATTTTCCCAATGCGCCTGAGCATGAAGACGAAAAGACTGCTGAAGATCTATCTAGAGGCATATTGATTCAATAGATCATTATCCGCTTGGCTGGAGAGAAGATGACTCACAGGAAGCATCTTTGAGGTCGCATTACTGTGACCTTTACAGATTAGCTTTCCAAATATTCATTTTACTCTTTACTTTGAATCCTATATTGATTAGACGTAGCAGATTTTAAATAATGCAGCATTTAAATTATTGCTTGCACAGATTGACAAGTTGAATCACAGTTAGATTTTGTTTCCAGGTTAAAAAAAGTGCTTCAGCCTTCTAAATGGATTGAACAATATGCATTTGCATATAAAGCACATATTTCAAGTGTGGAATGTCACTAAAGCTTATAAAACCTCAAGACTGCGGAGAGCAGATTTATTTAACCAAGCAATTACTCCAAGTGCTTCGGCAAACAGACGTAGCTGGACACTGACCTCAGAACAGGAAACAAAGGAAAAAGAAGTACAAACAAGTGAGCGAAAACCACAAACCCACAAGGATTTCTAAGCTTAGATCTTATTCTCTCCATAAGTGCAGTCACTGCTTCACTCTTTACGACTTGGTCTCAGTGTGTGTGGGTGCGAAAAAAAGAGATGTAGCTAAACACAACTCTGCAGACATAATCCCATTTAAAGTACACATGTGTATTTTATGGACTGAAGCCATATCAGTTTTAAATGTTTAAAAAGAATAAAGATGTAAAAACCGAGGATATGCATATATTGTAAAATACCTTTACTCTGATAAAATATGTACAATTCAGTGCCATTAGAGGTCCCATTATTGTTTTTTTGTTTTCTTTTAAAAATGAAGAGAGAGTGGCTTAACTATAAACCAAGGCTGGCCACCTAAAATGATTGGTCAGGTATGAGAAGCATTAATTACGGAGATCCAAAGAGTTCCAAATACTTAATCGAAATTCGAACAAGTGAACTAAGCTAGGAAAGGCAGAGGAGAAGTAGTGAGTCTCCTTCAGGCAAGGAATCTGCTACCTTTGTCGAGCTAGCAGATGCCAATCGATCCCTCTCAGAATGAAGACTGAGGCGTGTAAATGGCGCTTTGGCTTTGTATGTGTCTGCGTGTCTGTGCATATGTGTGCTTGTGTGTCTGGGAAGATGTGATGACCTGTGAACTTGAGGCCCACAGGCACTTGTCAGAGCTCCCAGTAACTTAATTCTCCCTAGGTTAGCAACCACACTCACAGCTCCAGAGGAAACCAGCAAGTAAACAAGGGGAGCAATTCATGAAACACAGCTTTTGGCAGAAGATCTGAACACACTCATTTAAAAAAACGAGCTTACACTAACACCATTACACATGCATTCATGCACACATCAACAGAACCAAGCGGTTTTAGCAACATCTGCAGGGGCTTGGGTGGATGAGATGCAGTGTTGGCTTCTTCTGCGTCAACTGTTCCCGTTGGGAACATCCTTTTAAGCAAACAATTTTATTAAACAGTGCCCAGTTAGCATTAGCTTGTTTTTTCAAAGACTGATATTACTAATCTTTTGAATAACAGGGGAAGGGTATTTTTTTTTCTAAATCAGTGGAGAAAATATAAATCCCTAGATTTAACACTGAATGTATTAAATGAGGGGTTATTTTAAACTCCCATCACAAACACAAGCAGGTAAAGTTGGCTAAACTTTGCTGGCAATTGGCCTTAAAATAAGCTGAACTCTGGAAGACAAACGATATTCCATCAGGATAATTAATGGCCAAACACTGATTGTAAGATCAACAGGGAGATACTTAAGCAGAAACTAAAAAAAACTTTGACTATGGCCATTCCATTCTCCAAATCTAAAACAGGTAAACAACTATGGATTTAGCAAAAAGAGAAGAGTGTAAAAGAAATAAATCAGGGCTCTGGACAATCTATAGGCACTGTACAATGACAAATTGCCAAATATTTTTATATATTTTTATGCCCGAATATTATTGAGCAGATGAAGTACCATCCTATAGCTAAATAAACTGTGAGTACAAAGTAAGTGTAACAGATATTGTTGCTTTTTTTTCACTTAGATTTATTTTACGTTACGATCATTTGTTCTAATACCACTTATATTTATATTTTGCTCTCCGTTTTAGTAATACCAATTCATTAAGTTTTTCTAACATGCTACAGTAAAAAATAAGTAATAAAAGCATGTAAGATTCATGCTGACATAGTATCGGATCCATATCAGAATCAATCAATTCTCCAAACTGCAAATCAAATGATAATGTTGCACTGGGACACCCCTACTAGAAAATCCTTAAGGTTGCTGTATACTGAAAAAAAAACAGCCGTGAATTCATTCCACAGTTTGCACACCAATAGTGGAATGTAAAATATCCAATATGAAAAACATATCCACAGTTGTTAAGATGCTTTCCAAATGAGCTGATCTCCAGAAGCTTATTAACTGCACTCTTTCTGGTGAAGAATGAAAAGAATTTCGACAAATTCATCCAAACATAAAAGAAAGTGTTGCACAAAAATGACCTGTCAGCTATCTCCTCATTAAGAGTGGTATCTAGCTCATCGTTGTCACCATCACCCAGGCCACAGAGTGCCTTGTTAAACCCAGAGTTTGACACAACAGGTCAGCTTCTTCCAATCAGCCCACTGTAGCAGGAGGTCAGTATTGTGCATCGTTACAACAGCACATTTTTGAGTCACAGCAGCCTTGCAGGAGTGAACGCTCATCACCACAACAACATGAGTGGATACAGGTGAACCTTGACCTATGCACATCTTACACTAGCAGAAAAGAAACATGTTTCAGCCAAAGTGTATCCCCATGGGGAGGTCACCAACACAGCACTGATGGAATTAGTCTGTGCTCTGCTGGTCTCTGAATCCCTTTGGTACCTCCTCCTCCACTGTTAATACGTGAATGAGAAGCAAAATTATCCTCAGAGAACCTTGACTACTTAATGCTAATTTAATTAGATTATGAATTAGCTTTGATAGTACAATTAGTACAACAATCCTCTGTTTATTTAATAGGAAATGATTGAGAAGATGTGGTGCAAAGACATCTATGATTCTAACACATCTATTTACATTTTCTAAGCTAATTATCTAAAAAGAATAAGAATTTTTCATATAACCTGAGGATTTTTTTTAGCTATCACCACACCTCAAAACCAAACTATTCACATTTTACATGGCTTAAGTTTTTGTCTTCTTTTTAGATCTTTACAGCAATTCAAAAGTAGATGATTATTATATTTAAGTACTAACAGAACTGCAATTTCTCATAAATTCTCATTTTGCAGCTTGTAGAGAATAGATGGGAGCTAACACAAAAGTTAAGACTGTGCATTGAGCAATGTACTTAAGAACCTTCTCATATTAGACAGTTAGTGTATATATGTTTATAAATTGAAGCAAGGCATAATTTATCTAGCTAAAAGATTATTCCTAATAACCAACAGAGCCTCTAAACGTTCAACAATCTGCTTGATTTTTTTTTCTTTAATTATTATTCATTAAATCAGAGCTGCATAGTGGACAGCAGTGGGTAGCGCTGCTGCCTTGCAGCAAGAAGGTTACTGGTTCAATTGCCGGCCTGGGGTATTTCTGCATGGAGTTTGCATGTTCTCCATGTGCATGCCTGGGTTCTCTCTGGGTACTTTGGCTTCCTCCCAAAGTCCAAAAACATGATTGTTAGGTTAATTGGCTTCTCTAAATTCTCCTTAGGTGTGAGTGTGTGTCTCTGTGTTGCTCTGTGATGGACTGGCAACCTGTCCAGGGTGTACTCCGCCTCTTGTCCATTAACGAACCCAGCAGGGATAAGGGTGATGGAAAATGGATGGATGGTTGGTTTATCATTCATAAATAAGATGTCAAAAGTTGCTCTTTGTTTTGTTTTTTTCGTTAGATTTGTTTAAATAAGGTATGACTGAACGCTAAACCAATAACTATGTAAGAAGAGGGCTTTGTAAGGTCTGTATGTCTGCAGAAAATAACCTTAAGCCACCAAAGAACAGCTGACTTACTGTAACACACTTAAAAACAAAGGTTGCTTGCTCTGTTCCTGAGACTCTTCTAGAACATTAAGTTCAAAGATATCATGAACATCTTCATAAGATTTGTCATAAAATAACATGTCTTTGGTCAGAGGCTTCTTCAGTTCACCAAAAGACAGACCACTACAAGATTTCCCTTCTGCGCATAAACATCTGCATCTACAACTGTTTGTATACAAATTTACATAATTTGAGCTAAAACTATATTATTCCTTCCATTGGAACAAATTAAGATTTTTTTAACTGAACTGAGCAGATTGAAAGATTGTGGGCACATGAAGACAGTAAAATGATGTTGACATCAGACACCCGGCATAAAAAAAAAACGTATCATACCTTTTCTGTTTGAACTGGTTATGATAAATGTTATTTTGAGATACTGAATATGAAATAATGACTGATGATTTAAAGAGTCACCATTCCTGAAAATCTAAGATCTAATAATATTTTTAATCAGTGCAGCCTTATATGATAAGGAAGTTATTGGATGAAAAATACTGAGATGTCTAATAAAGCCAACTGAAAAAGGCAGAAAAGGGTAAAGAAATTGTATTTTTCAGACAGGCTTATTGGCAGTGGATTCAGGCTGCTGCAACAGGGCGTTTGAAAACAGCCGGAAGTTGAACACATCACAGCACAGGTGTTCTGTTGTACCTGTCTGTATCGTTCTGAGGAAATGTCCAACTAGAAAACAGACTTTTTATAGAAATATAGCTAGTAGCATTTCAAACTACCGTAACTGTGCTAATTAATGAGTTGTCTCCTCAGATAGTTTTATTGAAGCCTCTATAGTTAAAGAGAATGAATTGATTATTTAAATTGAGAGTAAATTAAAACATTTTCCTTTAAACTACTTATTTTGATACAAATATAATTAGTTTAACAAATTAAAGAATCAGACTTCTAATGATCTCTCATATAAGATGCGTAGGGTACCTCAAGAAAGTAAATTTTTTTTACTAGTCTTTAGGGATTGATGCTTCTCTGTCCATTTAAAAAAAGTAAATGCATCATAATAGTAATATTCCATTATGTGAACCTAAAGATGATTTTCTCTTCCTTTCTGGTTGCATCTGTTGCCAGTATTACTGACATTACTGCCTTTGTGTCTGAGAGAGAAAAGAATAGTGCTACTGGGAGTGAATGTGAGGTGCAACTGATTTTTCAAATAAATTCCCTTTGTATATAAAGGTACACATCTGTTTGGAAACAACTTTATTTTTCTGAATGGCTTTAAAAAGATAAAAAAAAATATATATATATCCTGGCATGAAACTCTTGCAGTCTATTTCTTCTTTTTTTATATATATACAGTAATAACTTTTTATGCAAAAATATAATAAAAACTGGCTTTCAAAGTATTTATGAGGTGACAGTAGAGGCATGACTAACTGCTAGATGAGTCTCAGTATCTGGGGAGCGATCAGCATAGGTCAGGGTCACTGCTCCCAACTACAAGATCCTGCTGCTCAGCCGCATAACATCTGGAAACTTTCTATTCACAAAACATAATTAAAAAGTAGACTACATGATGTAGAACAACCAACTCATACCTGAACAAATCCACAGCAGAGTCAACAGAAAGTAAATCCCCGTGAAACAAGCAGGCATCTCTAGTAGCAGCTGGAAGCTGGTGCCTAATCCAGTCAGAGTGGGATCAAAGTCCGTTTCATTCAAAATCAGCCCGAACCAACTTCTTCAGCAAACCCCACGGAGGTAGAGCTCTCGATCCACGGCAAAATCACACAAGTGAAACAGTTCGGGGTTGCTCCACGAAGAGTGAATGAAACTTCAGGTGATCCGCAGACATCCTCGCCGGTGATCTTCTTAACACCACATGGGTTTGCTTTGCGCCCGTGCGCAGGCGGACTCCTCTCCAACGCGCAGATAACTTCTCTCCGCGTTCATCCGCGTTCGGATGTCCGAGTAATGTCTCCACTTCAGGTCGGACCTGTGGACGGGTCGTTCTCTTGCACTTTTACAGTTTAAAGTCCTTCTGTTGGGGCTGGCGCTGGTTGGATGAGGCGCCGCGCGTCTTTGCGCTCAGAGCTGCTCTGGTTTCCCTTCCCACTCGGAGGCTTTTCTGTTGTGCTGAGGAGATTCCTGTGGGTCAGGCACCATTCAACCACATAAGGATAGAGTGACAGAAAAAAGGCTCCACTGGGCTTTGTTTAAAGCTTCAGTCTTATTAAACCAAGGTTGCTGCAGTTAGTTAAGATAAATATATCAAACTTTGGTTTTAAGAGCGCAAATGTTGACTAGTACCCCGTTTTTTTTCTGAGCAGCAGCAACCTTCTGCTGTGTTGAATTTAAATTAGAGGTCAATTAAATCATTTGTTTTCAGTGTCCATCATTATCAAAAAAAGAGCCTCGTGTGAAATGCAGATTTACCAACTAAAATGATTAAATATTTCAAAGTGCGCTTGCTGTTTTAATGTGACCTTGATGAATGATTTATTGCGTTCCTCTGCTATCAAAGGCTACGTGCGTTGGGTATTTATCAGCACCAAAAGAGTTCAGGTAAAAAACCAAAAATCCTTTTAATGAGGCATTAAAATCAGCACATAGCCCCAACAGCAGGATTTCATCTTTGAACCATCTAGAAATTATAAAGAAATGGAAAATAACTGTTCAAGTTAAAATGTAGCAGCGTGGAAATGTTCACATGAATTCTAATTATCTTTACTCAAATAAATTGATAAAGAAGGCTCCAAACTTCAGCTTCTAACCCCTTCAGCATGGTGAACCTCAGACATTTCTTTGTTGTCTGGGGAGGTCGGCGCTCCCCCTACTGGCAGCGAGCTAGAAGTGTAGCTCCTTTTTTTGGTTTATCATTCCAGGAAATCATTCGCCGTTGGCATTTCAAAACCCTAACATTCCGATTTTGAAATAAAAATGTGCGATGAATTTATTTATTTTGATTTTTTAAATTATCTCTCTGTCCAAACAAATGTTAGATTTCGAGTATTCTAGAATAAGGCAAAAAATACTCTCAAAACATCTAACATTTTTTCATTTTAATAAAAAAAAATTGTGCTTGTCTTGTAGGCCTACTTCTTAAGTTACAAAATGTTTTTATATCATACAAAAATTCTTAAACGTGCTGGTAACCAAAAAATACATTTAATCATCCCCAGTTGAGATTTCTACATTCTGTAGAATTACCTTTCACAGGTTCAATAACTGCAGGTATCTATCACATATGATAGAGCAGAATTTTTATTGTTTTGTCTTTTCACAGATTTTGTGTTGCATTTCGGGTCTCGGCATAACCTTTTATATTGTGGCTCTGTTTGTACAGTAAGTGTCATTGTCTGACTTGATCTGCCTGAGTTTTGCAGTTGCTGCATGTTGTTTCCAATAACTCAGACCCATAACATTCATCCCAACTCCCATCCCAATTATTGGCCAAGTGCTAAATGGCTATTGGCTAATTTTATCCCACCTAAATGTGGATAGAGTTGCCATGGACACCTCCTGGCTGCTACCCTAATTAAAATCCCCTTCCACCCCCCCAACAAGCTTGATTCGTTTCCATTTTCAGTTGATGGATTGAAGACAGCTCAGTGAGCTCTTGGCATCATGTTAAACCTTTTCCTGATATAAACGTCTCCACAAGTTTTGCCAAACTGTTTCTGCTGTGTTTCTTGACCTTTATGATGCTGTTTGTTCACTTGTGTTCTCTATTAAGCTTCTGAGGCCTTCACAGAATTGTATAAAGTTATACTGAAATTAGCCCTTTATAGGGGAAGTTACTGTTTTTGATCACCTTTATATCTCTTACAAATGCATGGTAAAATAAGATAATTAGATAATTTGCTCTTGAAATAAGACAATCAAATAGTTTTTTTTCTTATTTTTAAATCTAAATGATGTTGTTCCATTGGCAAATCTCTTTTATTTCCTTAATTCAAGAACAAATGCACTTATTTAAAGAAAACAAAATGACTTATCTAAATTTAGGATTTTTTCCAGTGTACTGTAAATTCAGTTGGAAAAAAAAGTTTAGTCAAGAAAAAAAGGTAAAAAGCTAATTGAAAAGTTAAAAAGTTAATTAGCATAGTTAACAATATTATTTAGATTTATAAACTAAAAAATGTTAGTGCCAGTATCAGCATTAATCCCTCTAAGGTTATGTTGGAGTGTTTTTCCAGGAATTTCTTATAGAAGCACTTTTGTTATTTTTCCTAATATATTCTTGCAATTTCTTGTTTTTATACTGACATAAATTTTTGCCATCAAAATATCCATATTTTTTTAATGTTACAAAGGTAATAAGATCTTGTCCTGGATTCCAACAACACTATTGGCTGGAAATGTTGGTTTCCTAAGTATTTCACAGACTGCCCTATAAAGGGATAAATCAAATACAGCTGCACTCTTTTTAACGATAAATTGACTTCGGAAGGCATTTGTTGGACTGGATTTTATCTAAGAGTAGCAGAGTAAAACAAACTAAGGACAATTTGTACCACACTTTTTGTAGCCTATTATAGTTATTTATCCATTTGTGTTGCTCTATCATTCGCAATCCCAAAAACTACCTGAATTGGTGTTTATAGCATGCCTAAGTTCATATTTCTGCAAGGCACTGTGCATATCACAGAAGTGGATAGGATACCTCTGGATTTTAGGTGTATCTATTCAGCTTATGCTGAAATTCACTCTGAAATCTTTCCATTGTGCTCACTTTTCAACTCTGCTCAGAGCTAAGACATCACATTCACTAAACAGCTAGAGAAAAATGGGACATTACTTTCTCAGCACGAGCCTCTGTTTGCATTTAAAAACATGTTGTTTTTTTTGTTTTTTGTTTTTTTCACTCCAAAGTTACTTCAACTCTCCTTTACCTTTTTTTTCTTTTATTTTTTATGTTTTCCCCCTTCATCTAACACAAAATGCAGATAAATATGTGAAATGCTGTGTCGTATTTCTCAGTTTTCCCACGTTTTGATTCTTTTTTTTCGCATCTCTATGACTTTTTTCACGCCTATTTTCCCAACTCTGTTTGTTCGTGCTTATTTTCAGAGTAAATGTTATCCTCACTGTGAATCTGACAGCTCAGTGGGTTTCATGAGTGACATTGAGTCATTGTGCTGTGGAAGACAATAAAGTCTTGTTTTCTTTCTTCCTCCCCTCCATCCCCAAAACAACATAATTATTCTCATTTCAAGAGCATTTAGAAAAATAAGCTTCTTTCCATCACAACAGGATATAAACATGAACAAAGGGACATGATTCCACATGCAGAGCTCGTACTTTAGGCACTGCATTCACTCAACATAATAGCAGGTGGAGCATTCACAAGTAAGGTGAATTTGTGAATTTAAATACCTCACTCTCAAATTAAACTAAATAAAAAAAAATCAGGATTTCCAGGAACAGATGGTTGAAAAAAGTATTGCCACAAAGGCATTCACGTCCTCATGGCAACACAGCAAACAAAATGGCAGAGATTGCTAAGAGTGTGTGCCAAACCCCGGGAGCTATAGTATTTTTTATTTATTTCTTTATTTATTTCATTCCAGAGGACCTTTCCAGTTGATTTTGAGCCAGGAGAGAAATTTGTCCAAGAAGAATAAAACCAACTCTCCAAAAAAAATGTTTATGGAAGAAAATAGATTTTTTTGGAAGCTCCTCACAGCAACAAATTTGGCCTCAGCTATCATCTATTAGTCACTGTTTACTGTTCTGCTCATGAGATATAAGGGTGGGTTTTACAAAGGACATTACTGGAATCTTCCTTCTGTACCTGGCATCAGGATGCTGGATGAGACGATTGTTTGATCTGTCTACACATTTCTATTACCGGTAGTGGCTTCATATGTATTCTATTCTGTTTTACATGCAGATTCTCATCAATATCTGCGCGCAACACTTTTTTCCTTGGACTTGTCTCATTTGTGTCCTTTTTGGTTTGTAGATTCCTTCCCTTGCATAGGTAACAGGAGATTTGGATCACAATGCTTGAAAGCCTCTCCTTTAAGCATTGGATGAGAAACTGATTTGTATGCCTTCTGCTTTTTTTCTCACTTTCTTTATGAGTTGGCACACTAGTGCAAACCTTGATGGTCATATCAGTCACAAAGAGCTGGCATGTATACACAGTGCATAATACGTCTGTCATCTTGTTCCCATACTGTGCATTTCTGTGGGATAGAAGGAACCATTGCGGAAATCTTTTTAGGAATATAAAAAAATAAAATTTTTTATCCATTCTCCAGAACTCTGATGCTCCAAAGAAACAGAAATAATAAAATCACATTCTACCAGTCTTTCTGAGTACACCAAATTAAACAACTGAGTGCACCTGAGAGTAATGTATTTAATGAGTTGCTCTGTTATGGCCCTAGAGGTTTGTCAGAGAACATTATAGTGCAAAAAGCAGCATGGAGACCACATCAAAGCCTTGTGGAGTAGTCCATCATCCAACAAGGAAAAGAGCATGGCACTTCTCTCTGCAAAGGCACTCTTTAGAAAGCGCTGGTCATCCTCCAAAACAGGCCATTAAAAAGCAGCTATGAAGCCTGTTAACTCAGGAAAATGTGCAGAAACTCTTAATTATTGTAAGAGAATCTGTCAACTGGATAACTCTTAGTTTTGCATCCCACACATCTTAAAAGTGGTAAGAAGAAAGATGTTGCTGAAAAAAGTAGAAGTCTTGTTTGTATTAAATCACAAACCACTTAAAGAAGACAACAAACAAGTGAAAGAAAGTCTCTGGTAAGCTGAGACCAAAAGTTAACTTTATGACTTTTATTCATAACCCTGTGTGTGTCAGAAAGCTAACAACGAATCCCACCACGGGCAAACCATCGCCTGCAGGAAACATGTTGAGACAGCATCCTATACTGTGGGAGTTCTGTTCTTCAGTAGGGAAATTATAACTAATAGTTTAAGAAAAGATGAACAAAGCGAACTGGAGTACTGAAAGATAGCCAGTTAGAGCAGTTTACTTTCCAATGGGAAGTTGACCCTAAATGTACAGCTAGAGCTACAACGGAATGGCTTAGGTTGAGGTATATTGATGTGATTGAATGGCCTAGTCAAAGTACAGGGCTGATTCCAATCTGTGGCAGTTTGCTGAAGCTGGAACTGCTGTATCTTAAAAATTATGAATAAAAACCTCAGTGAGTCAGAACCTGATTGAGCCATACCCTCAAATATGTGAAAAAATATACTGCAGGTAAGGTGGTTGAAAAATATTCACGAAAAAACACTAAAGTATGTTTTCAAAATGTCAGCAATTGAAGAAGTGTGGTTGTATCAGTACTTAAAAAGCTTTTTGTTATAGGTGAAATTTTTAATACAGAATTCATTAGAAGCTGAATTTGTGGCTGTTGCAGTAGCAATCGAAGTGTCCAGGAAAGACATGAAAGATATTTATTACATGTGTCCTCCATACAGAGGTCAGCACAGTAGGAAATTTACTAGAGCTAGACTGACAAGAACACATTTGTTCCACCTCAGTACATCTCATGTCAAAGCCTAACCAATAAATGTCAAAACAAGAGGAAAACCGATTGAATTGTGCAGCTTCAGACATTCCACACGTGGTTTCAAGAAGCTGAATTGGCATTTGTGTAGCATTAGAGTTTGTCTCAGCAAAAAACAACAAAGACTTCTCACTGGGTTCAATGCTATCCTTCAAAAGACAATGGTTTGTAGAGACAGCTTCATTGTTCAGTGCATATTTCATACTCCACTTAGACAAAAAAGAAATTCATATGAAATATAAAAGCAAAAAAAAAGAGACCACTAGATGAGTTCCACAACCACTTTGTCCTTCGAAAGCAAATATCTAAGTCTGTGGATCCAATTAGAATTGTATGGATTACTGTACATAAGGCCAGCAACAAAAAAAAAACATTTTTATTCTCATTATGAATGTTCAACCAACCTTAGCAATACTACATTTATATAATTTTATTCTGCTTGCATCTTTCATCAGGATGAAGACCTCTGCCACAAAGCTCATTTCCTCTAAGGCGGATGTCCTAAACTTTTGCACCAGTATCATGTCATTGCAAATCTTCCAGGATATGTGTGTGGTCCTGATGTGTCTGCATGTAAAAATGTTAAGGATGGGGTCTAAACAAGGGATCCAAAAAGCCTAATAAAAATGTCTCCTGACAAAACGTAAAAGGCTGTAGGTTTGATTTTCCACTTAAAAAAAGAAAGCCCAAACCTTTGTATCCTATGCTGTCTTGATCCAGTTCTGTTTCCAGTACAGGAGATGAAGTGATGACCTCATTGCCTCCTTGATGTTTTTCTGGATCTGTTTATATTGTTACAGCATAAAGAGAGAAAAAGAAAATAGATTTAAGAACATCTATATGGCAGCAGATTCCCTGTAGCATTACCAACACCTCGTATCAAAAATAGCTTCAAACACATTAACTTACTTTCTTGAAAAATTTATTTTATATATATTTTTTTGAACTTAAATATAAAAATAAAATTTTATAAAGGCAAAAAAAAAATAAAATCATTTGGCAGTGTTTTCTTTTTATTAGAATGCACACTTCAACTGATTCTGTGTAAAAGCACCTTTTTTTGTTTTAATGTTAGCATTTAGTTTTCCTCTGTATCTGGTCTATCCATTATGGTCAGTTTAACATGAAATAAAGTTCATTTTTCTCCTAGCAGAATGTGGCACCCACACTAAATACATACATAAAACATAATGCAATCTCAAAGAATATTGACATTATAAAATGAGAATGTTTCTCTGAATTTTAAAACAGACAAAACAGAAACTTCCAAAAAGCACTGGAGGGTCTGTGGGACTGTCTGCACAGTGCTAGCAATTCAATTTCAATTCATTTCAGTTTATTTATATAGTGCCAATTCACAACACATCTCATCTCGAGGGAATTTACAGTTCAAGGCACTTTACAGTCAAATTGATTCAAAGTTTTCTATCTAAGGAAAACCAATTGAATGCATCGACTCATTGACTCGAATGCAATCCCTCACACTAAGCATGCTTGTAGCAACAGTGGAGAGGAAAAACTCCCTTTTAAGGGAGCAGTGATTTACATGTGACAACAACCTCCTATGAGCTCAATATTACCAAACTAAGCATTGAAAATACAGAAAAAGAGGCCTGAACAGAAAATATTCATACCTTGTTTGAATTTTTCAAAACATTTGTGGATATACAGTATGTGTTACATAATGAAAAATAACATAAAAAACAAAGTAGATCATTGGGTTAAAATACTAAAAGAGAAATATAAACATATGTCTCATGTGTTTGCCAGAACATAAAGAAAACCAAATATATTCCAGCATTAGAATTAGTAAGCATGTATCCATATTAAAAAAAATAATAACAATTAGATTTTTGGATTGCCCTGTCCAGAGTGCAGAACTCTATATAACAGGTCTGGAACGCCAGCTGAAAAGGTCTGTTAACATTTGACTTCTTCACAATCTGATAGATTTAAGCAACTTTGTGTGGAACATTTGGCCAAGAGAACATGTATGTTGGTGGCAGACTTCTATTAGATCCCAAAATTAAGCCAAAACATGTTTCTAAAAAAAGTTTTATGACTTACACAGCCAAGGTTTTTACATTTATTGATATTTTTTCCTACTAACTGACCATTTTTGGCTAAATTGTGCAGGATATATGTCACACTCTATGTAAAAACTAAACAATTAACCTTACTCTAGAAATGCTATAACTATATATAAGTTATACTTCTATAATTTATAAACCAGCTGAACAAACTATGTGAAACATATTCTTCGTACTGCCCAAATACATGTTAAGGTGAGGTTAGATCAAAGTCTCTTTTTCTTGTTAGAAGGAGAAAGTGAGAATAAATCAATGTTGTCTATTCAGAAGTAGAAAAAATAGATCAAAGAAACTGTTTTAGAGGTTTAGTTTTATACAGTACCACTAGAGGGCGCCATTGGTTCACACCATTTGACTTAATCGTTAGAAATAGCATTACCCATTTATCTATAGTTGTGTACTGCTTATACTGTACACTTTTCCTGATTTCTGATCAGAAACTGAAGGCCTAACCCCACATTTTAGGGCATTAACACTGCTTTTCTGAATCTTGTGATTTAGTCATTTAAAGACATATTAAACAACCATAAAACTGTAGAAGCAAGATAAATAATATTTAGATAAGACCAGTATAATACAACTATATTATCGTTTACTTTTTACAGTGAGCAGTAATCACTTCCAAAACCTGTTGAATTATATGTACAGTGCATTTATTTTTGAAAGATAATATAAAACAAGAATAATAAAAGAAAGCTTCTTGCACATTGTGCAGAATCTTGATGAATATGAATTTAATGTCATTCCTTAACGTAAAGGAACATAGATGTAAGAAAAAACACTTTTTTGTTTTTCAAATTTTGTGACTTTTTTGAAGCCACAGGAGGACAGTTTAGCTAAAACTAAAAGCAGATGAAGTTTTGTGGTCCAGATAAGCATGGGAAATCCAATAATATTAGTATTCTTTTCACTCTGCTTTCTCTCATTCATTTACTCACCCAGGAGATTATCACCTAATGAGATGTCCTTCCCTCGGCTCTGCTCCAGCTGGATGACAAAGAGCAGGCTGATGAGAAAGAATAGCTGAGCAGCCACCATAGTCTCAAAAGAGCCAGTTTGCCTTCAGGAAAGCCCTCATAAATCTGCAGGAAAGAGACAGGGGTAATTTGTGTTTCAGTTTTGCTCGATACTTCATGTGTCATTCCGCAGTAGTCCATTAAAGCATAACTATTATCACTACTAATCATTTCAAGGATTGTTATCATATTTTAACAGTTTCACAGGGATTTTTCCTCAGCTTATCTCCCAATGGTGAGTTCTAGGGAATTATAGATGAGACTGAAAAAGGAATAGAGTACAGAGAGCGTTCCTGTACCAGACTGGCAAATATGTAGACTTGTTTTTTGTGTGAAATTCCACTGTAGATGAGAGAAATCAGACAGATGGACCTTTCTCTGAAACAAACTCAACAGCCACTGGTTTCAATGTGATTCATCAGTTACAATGAGCTGCTCTCCTTTTCAAGCAGCTCAGCTTCTACATTTTAAATCTAAATGCACTTTACTATCAGTACTGATCTTCAAGCATCCCAACAAAATCCCATGTGGCCACCAACAACCTAGCTCGATCCGTGCAGCATGCAAACATGCTCACAATTACCTGCTGCAACCTCTATTCAATCCCCACACCCCTCTAAACAAAGCAGAGACACACAATTTACACACAAACACATGAAACACCCCGTCACTCTCAAGTGGTTATAGTGATGAGACACGTTAACTGTGCCAGGCAGGGAAAAATAGGGAAGTCAGTTTCTAGTGATCAGCCATCTGTGGCACAAACAGCTCTGCAGCTTGCCCAAGCTGTCTGAAGGATATCCAGAATCACGAGACATCTTGGCTCCCCGCGGCTGCCGGCTCTGTGCAACACTTTAATTGTTCAAGGAATACATGGCAGCAGCCAGCTTGAGTAGAGCATGAGTCCAAAGCAAATGTACTCCTTACACACAAGTTTCTTTGTATGAGTTGGGAAAGGTATAACTGTGTAGAGCAGTCAGCATTTTGCCCTCTTTACCAATCAGAAGCAGTGGCTCTTCATTCATTATGAGGATGATGACAAGACTGTGAAAATAGCAAATATGAAAAAAGTGATCGTAATACAATATCTATAAGACAACATACTTTCATATCTGGAGGTGAAATGTGCACAAAGAGAGGAAACAATTTGAGCGACATTTTAACAATTTGAAAGCTTTGCTACCCGGTCAAAAATACAAAAAAAACCAGCTCCTACAACATGCAAAACATATAAAATGTTGCAATAGTAAAAAAAAAAAAAAAAGCATTGAAATGTTTGTGGAGAAATACAGAGAAGGCTTAGTTTCTGGTTGGAGTAGATATAGTAAGTGCAAAGTCTTTCATAGCCTCTAACTGTTTTTTTTTTTTTCCTTTTTCCAAGATTGCCCTATAATTATTTCCATCTATTTCTAATCAACTCTGAACAGTTGCCCCCTTTTTTTTAAAGAAAGCATTCCCAGTTTGTCTGTACCAGTCAAGATTTGTGCAAAATAAATACATTTGCTGCACTAGTTTTCCCTTTAAGATACTCAGCAATTATATACTAAAATTTATAATAAAATGACAGAGCAATTGTATGCAGACTGCAACTTACTGTCAACAAGTTTTTACAGCTGAATTCTGTTTTTATATAGAAAATAAAACTTAAGTACTTAAGTGTACGATTAAGTCTAGTGTGGGCAATTGTTATGAAGGCCTGGATGTGGAGAAAAATACGCTCATCTCAAAAGTCTGTGCCTGTATTAAATACTTTTATTGAAGAGTAAGAAATAAGTAGTTTTAGGTTATCTGTAGTGTTAAAGGAATTGGTTGAAAAAAGATTCTTCTTTATCATTTAAATTGTCTGTGTGGCAACATTTTCAATACTTAGATTAACAAATAAACAAATCGTAAGCCCTGTGTGAATGTCGTGTTTGATCAGCCGTTGCCCACTCACAGTTGTTTGTCTCAGCTTCATACAAAATGATAAAGTCTGTTTCACCATTCCCAATGAGTTTAAATTACAATTACTCTTCCAAATTTATAAATCTACAATTATTAACACTGAGCAGATTACCTGAATAAAATTTAAGACGGCAAAGATTTTGATATTCTTACTGCAAGCACAAGGTTATTTTTTTATGCTTTTTGTCTTAAAGACCAGCCTATTTTGAGCCAAGCATACACCAACTAAAAAAGTTAAAGTTAAATCTTGAGTGGAATATTCCTCATTTTCCATGCAGTGTTTAAACAGCTTGTGAGTTGTTAATGTGTTTTTTAGAAATACAAAAAAGGCATTTCCTGTCCATTTCCACAAATCTAAATTCACATTTAATCTCATAAGCTATATATGTTTTTATGCCTTTATAACATTCTTTTTTTTACCAATACAACTGATCCCCAGTACCTCATCTTGTTTAGGACCCAGTCCAAATCTCCCATACATAAGCATTGTGATTTTTGCAACCCCACACAAGTATTTTCATTTCAGAACCTATTTACCCAGTAATATTCCAGGATATACATTTCTCTATTCTATATTTTCCACTTTTTCCATGTGATCCTGTGTTGATGAATCCTATATGTCCACATGGACTTGGTATTTTTGTATGAAATATTCTAATCTACCCTGAAGTGAGAATATTGTTCTGCAAATCTAGTAAATATGCTGATTTTTCAAAAGATATGAGCTGGAAATCATTCAGTTCTAATATGATATGCAGCTTGAATCTCTTTCATTCCACTGAGATGTGCTTTCATAAAAACACTATACACATTAATGTGGGAGGATTGCATTTGCAGAGTAATGAATATTAAATGTAGGTGGTTTTGATACCACGACATTGTTTACATCCACCCAGCATGAGTCTGAGAGAAGAAAGACAATAGAATGTCACAAAACTATTAGAGTGGATATCTGTGGAGATTCTCAGTCATCTAGGTCATGATCAAGCTTGAAAAGTTCAGTTTAAGCAACTGTTTATGTTTTCTTGAAGATATTTTGACTCTCATCCAAGATGTTTCTTCAGTTCTAACTAGTATTGGGGAGCACTGACATTAATATACTGAAGTTCTGAAGGTGGCTCTGATCCCTCCTATTGTATTGGCCATGGAGGTCACCTAGGGGAGTTAATGGTCATTAAGGAGTTTAACTCCCTCCTCAGAGTGGTTTTGGTCACATGTTTCATTGAAGTGTGAGTCAGGTGAGGGTGGTGGCAGGTGAATTTTCTCTTTATTGTCCCTAAAAGTGCTTTGTAAGTAGGTGAAAGGTTATGTCTAAGACCACCTCCTCTGTTGAGAGATGGTTTTTCCAAATTAGTTAAGATGGCTTCCTTAACACCTCGTTCAACCATCTTTCTTCCTTGGCAGAAATATGGATGTTGCTGTCCTCAAATGAGTGTCCTTTAGCCTTCAGGTGTAGGTGAGCAGCTGAGTCCTGTCCTGAGAAGTTGGCCCCCATGTGTTGAGCCATGTGCCTATGTAGCGGTTGCATTGTCTCTCCAATGTACCTGTCTGTGTACCCTTCTCTACACTGAATGGCGTAAACCACGTTGTGCACCTTGTTTCTGGGTGTCTTATCTTTGAGGTGAACCAGTTTTTCGTCTCGGGGTGTTGCCCGCTTTGAAGAGGAGGTCTTAGACATAACCCGTCCCCTATTTACAAAGCTCTTTAAGGAAAAATACCCAAAATATTCACCTCTCACCTGCCCTGTTGACTCCAATCTGTCAAGGGAGTTAACCACTCATCAGTACTCCCTAATGACCATTAACAACCCTGAGATGACCTCCATGGCCAATCTGTTAGGTGGGATCAGAGCCACCTTTTGTTCCCCATAATTATTTGTTAGACCTACAGTATATTAATCTCAATTCTCTCCAACACTAGTTAGAACTGAGTAAGCCTCTTTGATGTGAGGAAAAACATCTTCTATAAAACTTCACATCCAGTTGACTAAACTGAACTTTCCAAGCTATTACATTGAAGAAAATAATCAAAATGAAATTATATTTAAACATAGCATGAATGGAAGAAAATAAACTGCTCTCTGGGTTATTCATAAGATGCTAATAATGGCAGCAGAAAAAAATATTTATGGAAATTATTGCACTCCAGGAAATCTACTGTTAACTCTTGAATGAAAAGACCAGAAATGCTGCAGTTGCAGCGCAAAGACACTGTAGGCCTTGTGTATTTTAATATAATTTGCAGAGCTGGATTAGTGCAAAAGGGAATGGGGAATCTAATTTGCATAATAAAGATAATTTGCACCTTATTTATGACAAAAATCACACATGCATTAACTATTGAAAATTATGAAATATGACCATAGTGAAAAACGTGGGAGTGAAATATTCTTTAAACCCATCTGTCCAAGATCTGAACAAACAGGAAGAGCCTGTGGTTAAAAAGAAAAAGGGGAGGCTGGTGTGCTCCCACCGCTTCTGTCTGCAAGGGAATAATCACTGCTTATCTTCTAACACACTGTCAATAAGATACCGCAGACAGCAGACCGATCATATACTGTAGAGAGCACTGGACCGTGAACAGGATCAGCTTTCCCCAACCTCCCCCCCGCTCAACGGAGAACCATTTTTCCACCCTTCTTGATTTAATCCTACATACTTATGGAGACAGATGTTTGCAATATGTTCAAAGTGGAAGGGAAATACAACACAGTAAACCTGTTAAGCTATGTAACGCTGACACTAGAGCTGCTGTTGCACTCATGCCACACGTGTTGGTTTAAAAATTAGTTTTAGGTGGATCTGACCACCTTAAAGTTCAATACTCAGGTGGCGATAAAACTTTTAGCTTAATTAGTTTGAACATTCATTCAGCAATCTCCTGTGGATTCCACTTAAAAAATATCAACACATATAGAGGGTTGATCATGATATTCAGTTAGTTAAATAATATTAACATTTGGTAACTTCATGTGTTTTGTAGCAGTTGTACATATGTAAATCATTTGTAAAGATCTCACACTTTTTATAAAATACAGTCACCCATCCACAAAAAAAGCAATATATAGGTATCATGTAGATACAGCCATTTACTTTCGTACACCTTTATACTGCAAGGCCAATGTGCAATAGTATAGTGGGGTAATTGTTGTATTCTAGATGACATATATACAATAGAAGATACGAAAATATAATGAAGCTCACTAATCAGCAAGGGTTGTTTTGTGGAAAATGTAAGAATGTTTTTACACACGTACCCTCATCAGAAATGAATGAGGCGCAACATCCAGGTAAGTAATTGTAAATAACTGTAAATAAACAGACGTGTATCATTGGAGAAATGAATAGGTCAAAAATGTTTAAATTAAAAAAAAGTATATATATATATATATATATATATATATATATATATATATACTTTATATATATACTTTTACTTTTATAACAATATATGTACTGATCAGGTTCATTTGTCAGATTTATGTAGCTTTTAATAACAACCTTCAAGCAGGTTTTAAACATACTTTTCATTAAGCCCATAATTCAGTTTTTTTTGTTCTTTACACATTAAAATACATTATAAAATGGTAACACTACATAACCTGGGATTTTTTGTTTGTTCTTTTCAAAGAAACAAAAAAAAGCTGTTTTTATAATTTTTTCAACCATTGCATTCTGACAAATTTTGGTTTAATCATCCATTCAGTTTTTACCAAGAACATAGTTCCTAAATATAATTGTTGAAAGAAGCTCTCCTAAATTTGAACTTCCAAGTGGAATGGCTGGCGATTCCTTTGTAAATCTAAACCTAAAATGCACTGCAGCTGATAAAAGTCAAAAAAAAAAATGGCTGCTTTAATAAACATAACTGCACCTCAGAGGGTTGTGTCTTTTTCTTCACACTCAGAATTTTAAATATTTTATTAACAAATGTGGGTGTCCAGGTGGACCCACCTCATGTTCGCATTCTTGGGTTGTTGAAAGAGGGTGTTCCAGTGGACCAGGTTTTAAGTCCTTAAATGAGGGTTTTTCCAGGTGGATCAATTGGATCAATGTCCCTCAACACTTTCAGAGCCTTGCCTGGTTTTGGGAGTGAAGAGCAACATGGAAACTTTCCGCTTTCTAGAGTGCTGTTTAGGGTTTTCCAGGCTGCAATTCCATTTGCAGAGCCTCATTGAAGTTTCTCCAGAGTTCATTACCATTACTTTAAGTCTCCTCTAAGGGTTTTGCTGCCTTTCTTAAGGGTTTTCTTGGGGTTTATTTACATTCAGTTCAAGTAAGCTCCTTGGTAGGTTCCTTGTTGAGCTCCTTCGCATTTTGCTTGTTGAGGTAATTTATAGGTTCATGGTGGAGCTCCTTCATGAAACCGTGTCCTTAGAGCACCATGAAAAACTTTTTACATCTTATAGTCACCCTACAAGTAGAGATTTCTGTGGAATTCCCATACTACATGGCCAGATCTTAGATAAGCTTCCCAATG
>NW_015152484.1:0-1095 GCF_000732505.1 Cyprinodon variegatus
AATAGTTTACATTTTCAAAATGTTTCTACATTTGTTTGGTGTTTAAGTGTTAATCTTAAATAATACACATTATTTTTTAAGTGTGGGTAAATATGGGGGAGATGCAGCCAGGGGCGGAGCTAGATGGGGGGCCAGGGGTGGCCCTGGCAACCCTTAGCAAATCATCGGCCACCCCTACCATTTTTCCCCCTCTAATACAGATGGTTGCAAAAGTAATACTCTCAAGTGGAATGTTCAAAACATTTACATTTTTCATATATTAGCAATTACTTGACAAAAAAACTTCGGTTAATGATGCACATCAATATACTAACATTAAAGAAGATAGGTACAGAATTCATGCCCATTTCAGAACAAGATGTTGTGTTTTATGCGGTAAAGAGAATACGATGTCTCTGCAAATCATCTAGGATCCTTCAGTGAAATCATAAATAACAATTTTAGCAAAAATGTATTATATAATCAATTTATGTAGATATAAGTACTTGTAAATATCAATTTTATGCAGAATGATTATTGATAAAAGTAGGTAAGTAATGACAATGGAAAAGATGTTCACCCAAAAACTCAAACCTGAAATTA
The DNA here is from genome assembly GCF_000732505.1 of Cyprinodon variegatus. Lineage (NCBI taxonomy): Eukaryota > Metazoa > Chordata > Actinopteri > Cyprinodontiformes > Cyprinodontidae > Cyprinodon > Cyprinodon variegatus. Next base: position 583 of record NW_015152484.1, read on the forward strand.
TTGTATCCACTATACCTTTTATCTAGATAAATGTTTAAATATATACGTTTATTTGTTAGCAAAGGCTGTAGGAAAGTATAGTTTGTCTATATTTAGACAATATGGACTTTGTGCTCGTTAATTTTCTTGTTGGAACAGTTGAACAGGTTCTAGCACCAATCATCTTCCGACCACCCCTCAGTTTACATTGGTTATTGCCTGGCCACACTTAGAAAGATTTTCTGAATACGCCTCTGGATGCAGCTACTTTTTGAAAGCTTGCTCTTTATATGTGAAAATCTCATAGGGAGCGACATTTTAAAGGGCTAAAAGCTACAAAAATCATCAAGGATCCCTAAATGTTTAAATAAGTATTTCAGTAGGAAAATAAAAAATCCCCTTTTTTAAATCAAATGTCAGATTAAAAGATAAAAATAGGCTACTGATATATTAATTTGGAGCAGAGAAACTAATCAGAACCAGGGCAAATCTTTCAAGCTTCAAATATCCTATTTAAATACCGTAAATTCTCTA
>NW_015152484.1:2712-10928 GCF_000732505.1 Cyprinodon variegatus
TTTTAACAGGAGGAAACATCCAGCAGATCCAGGCTCAGTGTGTCAGAGGATGAAGAGAGCACATCCAGCCAGTCACAGTCAGAGAAACAGGACTACACTGGAAAACAGGCCGATCTCCAACATCTATAAACAAAGGTGTTAATGGCAGCAGCACAGCTGATATTTCTCTCCAGGATGGAGTCACAGCCAAACAGGAACAAAAATACGAGGCAAAGCTACTATGAGAAAAAGCAGAGAGAACCTAATGTTAGAGATTGAACTAATAGATTATGCAGAGTGGGAGAATGGAGATAGAATGAAGCAGAATGATGAAAAAAAAAAAATCTTTTTTTTTTTTTACTAGTGCGAATGAAGCATGGAGGAAATGTTTGTCCTTTTCAGTTTGCTTGCCTCAGGAGAAATAAATTAAGAAAACTGAAGGAGTTTACCTGGAACATTTTTCTTTTTCCTGTGTAAATTACTTGTCCATGGTGCATCTGTGGCCTTTGTGGACCTTTTTTGTGTCATCAAAGCTGGGCCACAACAGAGCAATATGGGCAACTTAATACGACTGTTAGGGGTTCGTAGAAAAAACTAAATATTTACTGCAGATTAACTAATTCTTTGTGTTGTTTATTTTAGAATTTAGAGAAATTTCCAAAAGCCTGACAAGAGGCTTTTTGCCTAATATAAACTCTTCTTTAAAAGGAAAAATGCAAAACTAATAACAAAACTATGTTTAGTACTTGTAATCTTTTGGAATTTGTGCGTAATATTTCTCTAGACTTTCTAAGGATCTTTGAAAGTTTTTGTTTTTCCACTTATTTTCAATCCAGAACTATCACTGGTCATTGTGTGCAGTATTGACTGAAATCAGGAAAATAAAGGACGAATAGAATAAGCTACCCTGCCTAAAAATTGCCTGAGCAGATTCTAAGTAATCAGGGTCTAGAAAACCACATTTAAGCCTATTTGTGCTGTTACTTAAGAAAAAATTTGCCCATTAGCAGAATCTAAGGTTAGAACTGGGTCTACTTATGCTATTGATCTAGCTACTTATTCCATAATTTTTGCTCATTTATCATTCAGAATCCCCTTGCTCTAAAATACAAATCTCTGCACTCTCCTTGACAGGGTTAATAAATGCATGTAGCAAACCGAAAAAATAAAATCATAGTTTCAATCTTCATGTGTACAATAAATGTCAGTGTTTTTCGTCAATTTTAATCTTTGACATCTCTTATGACGTCTTAATTAAGGCAAATACATGCCTGTTATACAATCAAAGCTGATGAAAAACAGTTATTGTTTAAGAAATGTAAAGTTATTATTTAATGAACAGTGAAAAAAATTGTAACATTTATTTATAACGTATTCATGTCACAAACACACCCAGCTTAGCCCAGTTCCCTAATTGACTCTTTGCTTTCAGATGCAAATTGTGAAAAATGTCTTTTATTTTTTTATTTTTTTACTGATAACAGAGAGATGTAAGTTTATTGTATTAAAAGCTTGGTTTTTCTAATCCAAACTTTAGATTAGTGACATAATCAAATGCAAAAAATTAAAAATATTTAAAAAAATGAAACTGTTCTCACACTGTTGAATTGTTTCTTTAGAAAAATAAATATCCATACACTGTTGCAAATGAAAAACTGCATTAATGCGAGTTGAATATGTCTTTAATGGGAATTGATTGACGGACCCTGAACGCATCGCGTGAGGCGGAAGTAGACCAGGCTTCCACATCGAGGCATCGCGGGCGAAAAAACCATAAACAGAAAAAATAACTCTCCTGCTGAAGATCCAAACCCGGTTCGGTGTCAGAATGGGTCCCCTAACATTTCTTGTCCTTTGTGGGACAATCTTCACCGTGAAAAGCGGTAATTTCTCTTGTATTTTTTACATTATGACGCTTTTTTTGAAAGTGAAAGTAAAAAATAACTGACGTGACGTCGTTAAAAATAATTCCTCTCAAGTAATGTTTTTTGTGCTATTTACCGAGTAACGCGGAATGTTTAATCATATTAGTCGAAGTCCAGTTGTTGTGTACCGATTAGGAGTAAAATAATCCGTTACTTGGAACTTGTACCGTGAACGCGGCCTGCTAATGAGCACCAGGTGTTCGGCCCGTCCTTTTATACTTTATGCTCAAACACGCCTTTCCTCCTTGACCAAAGATTAACAAGTTATTGCTGCAACTGTGACTAACTACTCAGATCAGCCATAACCTATAAATCAAATGTGCTTGATAAAAGAAACGACTAGCATTTCATCTAACGTTTCAAACAGCCGAGAATAACGGCTCCATTTTGAAGCTGAAAGCAGAGACAACAAAATAATTTACTGTTGTCTCAATAAACAAGCACAGTCAGAAGACTGTGCTTGTTTATTGAGACATACCCCCTGGCATATTTGTTTATTTGTATATTTTATACATTATTTTTGACTTTATGTGGAAAAAAAGAGATATAAAAATCACACATAGATAATAAATTAAAGTGGAATAATGGGAGCCTGTGAAAAGTTCATCCAAAATTCCTAAAGAAGTTGTTTTTCAGCCCCTGCCACAAAAAACACCTAATAGTATCTGATAAATGATCTATTATAATTATTTAAACTTGTAATAATTATTTAATTACCTCCAAACGACTTAAGTATTTCTCTTTTAAAAGAAAGAATTTTGACTTGGAACTCAAATGCATCAAGTTTGCATTCTTAGTTTTAAATTTTGCATAAAATATAGTGTAGTGGTGATTGTTTGCCATCCAATTAAAGTTCCAATTAAGCCACTACTAAGGCACTGGGGTCAAGTTTCTATATGCAGGCAAAAAGAAATGTCAATGTCTAGTCTTGATGATGGTTCTGGATGTTTGTTTTCTATTTTTGCCAACAATTAAAGAGTACAAACTTTTTTTTTGTCCTGCCTCTCATCACTTCCTGTCATACCTCAGAACAAAACTCTGCATATAATACAAAAATATACATTTAGGAAATAACACAATGGAAATGGATAAAGACATAAAGAATAAATATCTCCAACATATAGAAAAAAAAACCCTCAATATTATCCTGGAGATCGTGTTGATTTCTTTTATTTAACTTAAGGTGATTCCAAGTTGTTTTATCAAGCTGTCAGTAATAAGTCCCAGCTCTTTTTACAATATTCCTAATCCGTCCTCAATAGTGGTTAAAAAATCTTTTCTTACCCCCAATTATTGCTTTTCTCTTGGTTTATTAGCATTTCTGTGGGGATGGTGCTTTCTCTGCTAACATCTTCAACCTGCAAATGGTTGAATGTAATAAGCTTCCTTATTATGTCAACAGCAATGCAAAAACAAATATAGTTCTTCAAGTTTTTAGGCCCAAGAAATGGATCATTGTAACGTTTTGCCTTGTCTTTTACTAACTGACATTTTTGCTATTTTAACCTTTTAAGATTTTATTCAATTTGGCTTTAAGATTAAAGTGTTAAAAGAACATTTCCATTTACAATTGATGAGTTGATTAAGGTTGCAACTAGCAATTATTTTAAAAATGGAATCAATTAATAATTGGATAGCAAAAGTTTCTTTAAAGAAGGTTTTTCACTAAATTAAACAGGTGATACTCAAACGATTCCACTTGAGAAGTTCTGGATAGAGCATAGTGACAGACGCATGTTTTTCTATCTTAAATGCAAAATTTCGTATATATTTTTTTACAATCTTGATATAAATACTGCTCTAAGTTGGTCGCCCTGTCAGCTAAAGCCATGTTTAGAGTCTCTATACTCCAGTTAACGATAAATCGATTACTAAACTAGTTGACGAATGTTTCAATAATCGATTAAGCCCTAGAGTTTATAAACTCTTGGTAATATATAACCTTTCAAAAAGTTATTGCCTTAAAATTCAAAGTGGTTATTTGTAATTAACATTAAACAGATAAATATACTTTTAAGGGGACATGTTATCTAATTTATCAAAACATCCTTATAGGTTAAGACAGTCAATACTCTGAATAACACGACAGTGAGGGGTTAATTTATAAAAACATGTTCTAGAACGTAGCAAGAAACCAGGTAAGCTAGACAGACAACATTGCATAGATATTTTGGACATTAGGTGTGCCGTCATGACCGTGAAACTTCCTTACAAGAACTACAGAAAGAGAAAAACCAAAATGTCTTATCGTCATGTTTTATATTATAATAAACATAACTATTCCATACGTAGAAAGTTTGTTGTATAATCTTTCTGAATCATTTTTGTCCATATATCATCCACATACTTGTAGTTTACAGCAAACATGTACATAGCCTGTGAACAAATAGTTGGAGTCTTAATGGTCTGAGCAGACATGCACCATTTTTCAATTAGCAAAACATAATAATCTTAAGTAAATGTGATTTAGTTTTACAGTATACTCAAAGTTTTAAGGTAATTATGTTTAATATGACTTGAATAGCTACGGGTTCTATTCCCGGCGCGGCTCTTTCAGCATGGAGTTTGCATGTTCTCCCTGAGCATTTGTGGGTTCTCTCCGGATACTCCAGCTTCCTCCCACAGTCAAAAAACATGACTGTTAGGTTAATTGGCTTCTCTAAATTTATGTGAGTATGAATGGTTGTTTGTCCTCTTTGTCTCTGTGATGCCCTGCGATGTACTGAAGACCTGTCCAGGTGCCCGCCTCTCATCCGTAGACAGCTTGAGATAGGTACCAGCACTCCTCGTGACCCTGCTTCAGATAAGCATATCAGAAAATGGATGGATGATCTACTTACTTTTAATCAAAGTATCAGTTATACCTGCGGTTTTTGTGTTATGTAACATATTTCTCATTTTATATTTTTTTTATTACCATTTTTATACATAGATTAGTGGCTACCTTCAAGTAAATGTTGACTAATGTTGTACCCGCTCTTAATAGAACAATCCAAGCTAATATTTATGCTGCTGATAAGGCTAACAGGTGTTAGCTGGCTTTTTAACTGCCATGCTTCGCTACAAATGCTAACTGCAGTTTTAAAATGGTGTCATACACATTTGTTGGCGTTTAAAGGCATAATGCTTAGCACTCCTAGTTTTTATGCCATGACTGACTTCATTCCCAAACAACCGTGTTTGTTTACCATGGGAGAGGGAATTATAGGAGGATTTTTGTAATGTAACCAACCAGCAGTTTAGGAACACATTGGGGAAGGACAACCTCTACAACCCTCCAAAAAAGTAAAAAAAACAATCGACTGGCCTTCGTTTCTAAGTTTGAAGATGTTTCGCTTCCCATCCAGGAAGCTTTTTCAATTCAAAATGTCAGATCAATCGTTGAGTTCAGGCTTTATAGAGTGGATCAAAACAAAGCCTTGTTAGAAAGCATGCAAATTATGCAAATTATACCGAATGAATGGTTCCCCACCATTGGAATGGGAAGTCGTTTGGTTCTTTGTTGGCCTGCAATACCCCATACCTGTCTATGTTTGCTGTTTTTATTTTATTTTTTTGCTTTTCTGGGATGACGGAGACTCTTCACCAGCATATAACCTACAACCTTCAACCTCTCTGTATCATACAGACCAATAAACATCCAGTTATTCTTTGATTTTATTTAAGGCTTCACTAAAAAGGATTTTACCCTGCAGTGTTGATGGATATAAAAGTTTGCTGTCTTTTATATCAATAGCTGTCCAATGTAGAGTTCTTTGACCAAGATAAAAGCTGGTCAAAGAAAAAGCTATATAAGCGGAGAAAAAGTTGTATAAACCAAAATTCGCTTTGTATACACTCAGTATAAAAAATGACAATAAAGTTTGCCTAAGTCTAAGATACCTAAATGTTGAGGAGGTGCTCTATGAAAGATTATGTCGAAGCTTAGAGAAATGGCAAGAGTTCTTTCGACCAAAGATTTTAAGCCTAAATGTTATCATATCTTATTCAAAAATAATTTCCCACCCTTATTTTTCTGTCTCATATCTTCCAGAATTGCACTCCCTCACTTACATCTACACGGCCTTCTCCAAACCTGTCGCTCTCCCGGGGCTGCATGAGTTCACCGCTATGGGTTTGCTGGATAACCGAATGATTGATTACTATGACAGCGAACACCAAAAGAAGGTTCCCAAACAGCCATGGATGGAAGAACACCTTGAAAAAGAGTACTGGGACAAAGGCACCCAGTCCAGAAAGAGCAAGGAGCAATGGTTCAAGGTCAACATCGACATTTTGATGAAACGAATGAGACAGAATGACACCGGTAAGATCTGAGGAGTTTAAAGTATTTATAATCAATGATAAAAATCATAAAACTTATTGTAAATAAATGACTTATCCAAACACTATTACTCTTACTAGAATTTTTTTTTAGTTAATTTCCTTACTCTAATTTTGAGTGAAAATGCCCTTCTTCCATATTATTTAGATTTTCATGTGTTGTTTTCCAACAGATACCCATATTCTTCAGTGGATGCACGGCTGTGTGGGTGAAACTCAGCCCGACGGCTCTCTGAAGTTTGTCAACGGGATGGACATGTACAATTATGATGGAAAGGACTTTCTGTCCTTCGATGATGACAAACAGGTTTGGGTTGCTCCAATTACAGCAGCATTGGAAACCAAGAGGAAGTGGGATGATGTCCAGGTCCTGAAGGAATACACCAAGGGCTACTTGGAGAAGGAGTGTATGGAGTGGATGAGCAAGTTCAGAGACTATGGGAAAGAACAGCTTGAAAACGCCAGTATGTATATTATAAAACATGCATTTATATACGTATGATTGTCCTCTTCAACATACCTTTAAAAATGTCAAAGATAGAGGGATCTTTGGTATTAAATTAAAACATATGTCTAGATATCATAGTTTACATTTAAAGTAAACAGGTGTGAAAGATAGGGTAAGGATTAATCAAAGAAATATAATTGTTTCCTTAATAGATGACTAACTTTAAAATATAGGTCAACATATAAAATGGAGAAAAGTTAAATTGTATGATGGTTGATTTGCCTCCCTGCTGATCCATATTTTATTGTCTGTTTTAAGCAAAACCCACAGTGCACATGTTCACACGAAAGGCCAAAACTGAATCAAACATCATCTTGACCTGTCTGGCCACCGGCTTCTACCCTAAAGACATCATTATGAATATCAGAAGAAATGGGCGTGTCCTGAACAAGGATGACGGGCTGCAGACATCCGGGGTTCTTCCAAACGATGACGACACCTTTCAGCAAAAACTCCATGTAGAGATTCTGAAGTCTGATGTTTCCACCTACACCTGTGAGGTCAACCATCCTGCTTCTCACTGGGATGTTGAAGAGAAATGGGGTAAGATACCTTTTAGATGCACTTCTAGACCTGATTTTGTATTTAAATGGTAAATGGCCTGTACTTATATAGCGTTTTTTCAAGTCAGGAGACTTGACCAAAGCGCTTTACACTACATTCAGTCATTCACACGAGGCTGGCATACACTGGCGCCACCGGGCCCTCTGACCACCATCAGTAGACAATGCAGGTGAAGTGTCTTGCCCAAGAACACAACGACACTGAAAGTCAGAGCCGGGGCTTGAACCGTCAATCCTTTTCCATTTCAGGGCAAACCCCTACATCCGACACCACTGTTAAAATCAATGCTGTTGTTGGGTTGACCAAGATCAGTTCTCCAAATTCAACATCCAGTATACTAAATGTCTTCCCATTGTTCTGATAGCCTCTAGTTGGCAAAAAAATGTCCTTATACATATCACAAAAAAAAAAAAAAACATTAGTAGATTAACACTAAGGATAAGGCTTGTTTAACATACTTGCCATGAATTTTATTAAACACATTGCTGAGGGTCTGAAATATTTTGCTTCACATAAACAGAGGTTTCTCTTTACGCTAATAATGTTGATTAATAACAAAACTAGGAAAAAATCACTGACATTTTAAGCGTGACAGAAAATGGAGGGATGGATAGAGCTGCACCATAGAAAACACATATCAGTCACTATAGGACTGTATGTAGTCTTCATATTTCAAGTAATTGCTCAAACTGAATTAATAGAACAGAATAGAATTCAACTTTATTGTCATCACACTGTCACAAGTTTAAAGCAACAAAATTTTGCATCTATCCAGAAGTGCTATAAAGTATATATTTATTTACATGCACACAGAGACTATGTATGAATTGTACTATATTCGGTATATATAATCTGAGAGTAATTGTAAGAGGCTATAAAATAAATATGAAAACTATATACAGATTATACAGCAAAGT
>NW_015152484.1:12864-14374 GCF_000732505.1 Cyprinodon variegatus
TTAAGCAATAATGGATAGTATAACTTAGAAAGTGTTATAGATGTAATTTACACTCAAATAAATGTATAGATTTGTCTACATCTTTAATTACATCCTGACAGGCTTTTTCTTTGATAGGGGATAAAGGTTGATCATTTGTTTTGATTGGTCCCAGCTTGTAGTTTACTGGATTACCAAAGAACCTCAGATCAAGACAAAATGGACTTTGTTTAACATACAGGAAGAAGAAATGTAGATTTATTTAAATTGGGGAATCATTTTAAAGTAGGAAAACTGAAAGATGATCAGTGCAGATGAAGTTGTACATCAATCTATCCTAAAGAAGCAAAGAAACCTTGAATAATATGCAATACAGTCCATCATGTGTGGATGTAAACCTCTGACTGTGGCTTCCTGTGATAGTTTGATAACTGTCATGTTGATGATCTTTATGACGTTCAAAGGTCTGCATTATGGTTTGGTCAATTTCAAAGGTTGCACTGGATTACAGAACCCTCCAGTATCATGTGACAAAGATTTTTTTTTTCAGATTTGTTATTTAAAGAATGTTTTCCCTGAAGCAAATTTTAAAAACAATAATAATAAATCTCTAGATTGAGACAGAGAGAAATATTAATCAAACTTTAAATTGAAAGCAACTGAATTTAACCCCCAAAATATAATAAAAAAAATGTATTTGATTTAATTTGCTGTTTTTAGGCAGTAAACCTGTTTATCTGCACCTCTTTTTTTACAGGTCCTAACAGACGCTCTGATGCCACTTCCAATGGTAAGTGCTTTATTGTGTTGCTTTTAGTTTTTGCATGGGGGACAAAAACTGATCATACAGTATCAGAAGTAAAAAATAAAAGCAAATGTTATAAACAATGTAAACATGATTTGCGTTAAATTTTACTCATTAATATTCATTACAATCCTTTACCTGCTATTTATTAAGAGCTTCATGTCCAGCATGGTCCACCGGCGCAGCTCTGCTTTGTTTACATTAAAGACAAGCACCTGCTACATAACATTTTCATTCTAAAGTAAAATGAAGAGGAAGAAAGTATAAAAAGGCTTCGTTCTCCCTGCAGAAGCTGTGCTTCAAATTAAGAGAAGGAATAAATTACCTCAGGGAACCTAGCTTAGCATGACACCGGTGCAACTGGCCCTGTGCCGTCCTTTGCATTATATAGATGCATCCCAGAGAGGTCCCTGGTTCAAACACCGGTTTGTGCTCTGATTTTTAAAATCCCCCCTTTGGATTCTCTCAGGGCACTCCAGCTTCCAGAAAGAATCATGTTTGTTTTAGTGTTTTTTTTTTGTTTTTTTTTTTTCACTTTTTTTTTTTTATAGATTTTTTACAGGTATATAACAAGAACATGACAATGATTAATGTCCTTTAGTGAGTCCTTTAGCACTTCTCACAAAAAAAAACACAGAAAAAACAAACAAAAAAAGCATTAGACAAACAATAAATAATCTATAAAAATAATTTGTTCATTTACACTTTAGACATACTGAAAGTAAA
>NW_015152484.1:15404-34938 GCF_000732505.1 Cyprinodon variegatus
AAGTGATTATCTTAGTTATTTTCAGATAAACATTAGCTTAACTTAACCTACTTAAGTCAAAACACAGTCTTCATATATCTTGTATTTACCTCTGTTTGCAGGCACAGCTGAAGTAAATGGTAACAACCAACCCATGACTGAGGACAATGGTACATTTACTTTTTTCTTTTCCTTTTATTTATAGAACTTCAGATCACAGCAAAAGTACTTTAGTTCTCAACTAAATAGTTCATTTTCATGATTATTATTAGTTATAGATGAGCATTTTTCTCAAATTTAAAAGAGCAAAATCTTTTTACCTTTTCTTTTGGATTTTAAAGATGCTATCCTTTAAGATTTAAACCTCTAAACCAAAAAAAAATATTTTTGAACTTCTTATGTTAAACATCATTGTTATTTTCTCTGTTAAAATCTTTCAGAAACAATCTAGCTTCACCTGGATTCCTTATGGAGATAGAATTCAATTCAAACCAGATTCCTTTTATTCACTAGTTTATATTAATTTATAGATATAAAGATACTTTATCAAAGCAACAGAGAGGCTTCACACCTTTTTATCAAAGGCAAATTGTGCTTCAACACTAGCATTGATGTAAAAAAGAAAAGTAGATCTTGTGCATTTTGAAGAATATTAAAACTGCAAACAATTCATAATTTAATTCATTTAATTTATAAGGGAATTCAGCTTTTTTTTTTAGTATTTATAACTACTTGCTGTATTTTTTTTTATTTTTAACACTTAATGCTGTGTTTCTACCCTGTTTTCTAAAGCACAGATGATTTTCATTTAAATGTTTATTCATAAAAATTAATCTTGATGTTTTATCTTTTTTTTCAGACTCAGGACGTGGCTGTAAGTATTACTATCACAGCACATTAGGTGACAGTTTTTCTGATTGAGGATGTTATGATGTTGCCAACGTGTCGGCTTTCGGTAGATTTTGTTTTATTCAGGTTAATAGAATGACGGTAAACAAAAGGTTAATCTCAGAAACAACAGAAAGGCTGTTAGTCTTCCATGGTTCAGTTAAGAAAAATTAAATAGGATGTCTTAATTTAATGTTGTCAAAGGTGAATAAATTTCTTTTTTCATTTTGTCTCAACAGCTGGTGGATCCAATGAAGGAAGCCAGTTAAATGGTGTGATTACTGGAGAGTAATCATCTAAACCTTTGTCACGTCATGGAGCCTGCTTAACCAGTTTGCCTACTTTAAACCCAAGCCATGCCAACATAAAAGTATCGCTTTTTTCTGCGCTTCTAAAGCACTTTCTGAATAAGAAACTTAAGTTTTGCGGGTTTTTACAGTGAACATGGTTTTAGTCCTTAAGCTGTTTTAATCATATAGGTCAGTTATCACAGTGTTACTCTGTTTGAATGTTACTTTTTTAAGGTTTTCCTGTGCAGGTGTTTGATTTTATTTCACCTTAAGTTTAGCACAGCAGCATTTCAACAATTTTAGCATCTTAAAAGTGGCTGTTACATGTGAGCCTGTGAGACATTAGAGCTTCTAAAGTGTAACTTTTACACTGCAAAAGCTTTTAAATCATTTGACTTACAGACTAAATATGGTAAACATGGATCTGTTGCTCACTAAAACTACGTCTATGTTGAAAGTGATGTTACCAACATAAAGTGAAACTTATAAAGCTGATGTAAGCCAAATTAAATGACTGAAACTTCAACTGAGCATTTTAAGGGTCATAGATTGTCAAAAGTTGACAAACATATGTGGATTTGAAAAATTACCGAACCACACCAGCTGTTATGGAGGTGAAAAACAGGAGTGTTTTTTTAGTATACTGTCACTCAGATTAGTAGGAGAATCTATTGATCTTTTTCTTTCAAATATTTTGAAGCAATTTGTATGACTGAATTTCACTTTTAAATGCTATAAACTAGTGATTATACATAAAAGTAAATAGTAAATTAATTGTATTCTGTTGAGTGAAAATGCAAAAACAATTGTCTAAGAGGGTCACAGAATATATTAAACAATTCAATTTTAATATGTGTATTAGAAAATAAAGAATATGATTCAATTGCCATATGTTAAGTGTAGTTAGACGTAGGGAAACTCCAAGTCAGAGACGTTTTCTGACAGTAGAGTGCTGCCTTAAAAGTTACTTAAACAGAGTTGAGTAAAAAACATACGGTACTTGCTTGAGAAGGGAGAGATAAAAATCTGCACAAGTGTTTTCTGTTAAAAAACTTGTTCCTTTTTAGACGTAAAACCATGTGGAGAAGATAAACAATACGGATAATTTCGCAAACTGTTGATTCATTCACTTGGAGCAATAAAATGCTTTTTAAATTTTATTTTCATCTATTGGGGGAGAGCAATTAACAATGCAGATATTTATTTTCATTTAGCAAACAGAGCTTTGAAAAATCTTTTCAAAAACATTGGTGTAGTTTTCTAGTAAAATCCAGTTTCTAGATACGGAAACATTTCAATATGAGCTGAATAACGTTAAACTTCTGGTTAAAAACATAGACGTTATAAGCCTCAACATATTAAACCTGAAACATGAGCTGATTTCTGTTAAACCACACAAGGAAGTAACAGACTGTAAAAACAAGGCAGCATGGTGCGTTCACTGAACCTTTTTAAGCTCCAGCTTTTATTGATCTCTTTTCTTGGTTTTAAATATTAATCATAACAACATATAATTTCACTGGATTATGTTATGTTTCATGATAGCTGAACTATGAATATTGATAGTGGACAACATTTCGACATTTGATCCATTTCACTGAAATTCTTCATAATTTAATTATCCTACATATATAAATACTTACAGAACCTGATTTTAAGTTGGTTATGCATAAAATATATCTCAATTTGCAAAGAAATTAGATCTGCTAAACTGCTAATGTGTGTGTATATATATATATATAATATATATATATATATACACACACACATTTTAGACTAAGATAAAAAATTGGGAAATAAATGTTAAGCTCAACACATTTTTTGTGCCTTATTCAATTACTTATGGAACATTTGTACTGGTTTTGTAGACTTTAAATGAAGTGAATTTGCTTAATATATGTGTGCTGTCTTTTTGACTTATATGATAATGAATAAAATTCATGCAGAGCTTGATAAGTAATTCTAATGAAATGATTTCATAATCTTGAAAAGATTTCTTAAATAATAAGGAACCCAATTGTCATGCAAAAAGACGACGGCTGTGTCTGAATGTCTGCCCTAACCACTATATAGGGCACTATATAGTGGTTAGGCCATTTTAAATGAGTGTCTAAACGTCTAGTGGATGAAAAACTAGTAAACTCGAAATTAAATATAGTGATCATCCATGGTCACCAAATGAGCAGATATATCCCAGAATGCTTTGCGTGGAGAGCTCTCCTCGCGGAGCATTATGGGATTTGCTTTCATAGCAGGCCGCTGTTGCTACCCGACAGCCTAAGTAGTGATCATCTATCTGAACTGTCAATTAACTGAGTTCGGTATATAGTGATTGAGAGATGCAGGGGTTGGGGCGGACGTTCGACCAACATATATGTTTTTTAATCATTGATTTGGATTATTAATTGATGAAATAAGGCGGTAAAAGTATTTTTTCTTATCTAAAGATTTTTGCTTTTTTTTTTTTGTTCCACATTTTCTGCTGTCCGAGATTATTTCTGATGCTGTAGCAATAATTTAATTTGACATATTTGATAAATTGAGCGCTTTTTATGACTGCAACAATTGACTTTTTCATGTAACCAAAACCAGCTGATCATGTGTCAAAGTTGCATAAATCAAATAAAATGTTTTTTGTTTTTTTTTATTGTGGTATGTGTATTAAACTAGCAGGTACTTGAAAATATGTTTACTGAAACTTTAATTTGTTGAGGCTGATGTGGAAGTGGTTCAAAAGTAAGAATTTTATAAGCAAAGCAAAAGTTGTCTAACTGACGACAGTCCCTGAAAGCACCATGGCAATGATTAAAAACAACACCTGTAATCCTACCTACCAGTCTAGCAGGTCTGAATCTAGAGCAGCACAGAGAGGAGCGCCTTCCAACAACCGGGCATAAGAGGTTCTACTCGAACACCAGAACCTGATTTGGGTTCAGAATGTCTCTTCTCACCATTTTGGTCCTTTTGGGGACCGGGCTGACAGTTAACAGTGGTAAGTTGAGGTTTTATTTTGACATTAACTTTCATCTTTTTAAAAGTGAAAGCAAAAGTGTTAGTGCGGTTTGTCGTGAATCCTCGGTTGTTGTTTTTTTTTTCCTGTTAAAGTTTGAAAATATATTTGTGTAAGGTTTAGTGATATAGATTTAGTTTATAAAATGGAAACAATCCTGCTGTGGACAAAATTCAGTCATCTGAAATACCCAAGAAAATTCAACTGAGTGCCACCATTGTTCCTGTTCATTACTTCAGTGTCAATACTTCTTATAGTAAATGATCAATATGATTCTCTACCTCATAATCTAATAAATTCAGATGTAATATCTTTATAATTGTTTAGTATATAAAAGAGGCACTAGAAAAACACCTACATTTGGGTCATAGACAAACACCTCCATTTTTTCATAGTATGGGTATAGTCTACCAATACTATGACCATTTTACTTGTTAATCTTCTAGGAGACAGAAATATATATTTAAATTTCACAGATTTTCCTCCACCGTGACATAAAGAGCTGTTCCAGGAAGCCATAAATGCATTTTGATAGTTACAAGGAAACATAATAAAGGTGTGGCAGACAGGTTAAAACCTGCCAGACAACATTGGAGAGATAACTTTTACATGATGAAGACATCAGGATTGAAAAATGGACTGAAGATAAACAGATAAACACAGTTGGAAAGTTTAAAAGTTGATTAAAAAAACAACAACCTTCAAACAGTATCATAAAAACTGTTGGTTTTTACTGATATGGAAGAACAAAAACTAATTTAAAATCATTGGTAGTTGATCAAAGGGCTGAAAAAGCCAACAGATGCATTTACTGGTCTGTGAAAACATATCAGTTACAGCGTTCAGGAAGCAAAGAAAACCATCTACATTAGGGAGTAACAATCCTAAGGGGTCAAAGGTAAACTTTATTACCCAAGAGGGACAATTTGATCTGCACAAACGAGCCTCATAAAAACACCCAACAGTAACATGAAGAGAAAAGAGAACCAGTCATTACTGTATGGTAGTCTTTAATTAATGCCTTTATCTTCTATTTTAGATCCCACCTAAAGGGTATTTTACTGTTTGTTGAACCAACCAAATGTTGAGAGCCAGATAATCTCTTATCATTTTTTTTTTTCTTTAATGCTCTCCATGGAAAATATTCATATTTTGAGTGATTTGGAACATTATAACTAAACAATGTTCCAGGTTGTATGGGATAAACAGCACAGTTGATTGACTGAAGCCAAGTTTTTCATTTAAATAAGTGTTTAAACTATGCCTAAAAGGCAAACAGGATCCCATCTAATATTATTTATTGAATCTTCAAGTTTCGTTCTTGGTTTTTATTTAGTTTTGTAAACAGAAGAGGATGACAGTGCCTTGATTCCGTTTCCAGTCCGTTTCAAAGACAAAATCAGAAGTTAGGTTTTTACATTTAGCCTTCGATTTACTAGGATCAACGCATCAGAACTTAGAGGAGTACTTGAGTTTATTCAAAGCCATAATAGTGGACAAGTTTTTAGCCTTTGTGAGATCTCTTTTACAGTATGGATTATAATCTTTTCTCATATTTGGAGATGATATTTCCTGAGCCAATGATGGCTTTATTGTTTCTCTCCCTGTAAGGTTTAGAAGATTCTTGTTAAACTAGTTTTTATTTTTAAAACAGAAGTTTTCCTCAAACGAACCAGGTTAGATCACTTTAATTATTACAAGTAAACCGAATAAAGGTGTGGCCATCAACTTAAAACATGTCAGACAGCACCCCCCATCACAGTGGATGCAAACATTAATTACGTTTTTTGTTCTGAAATAAATCCATATCCAGTTTATTTTGGAATATGACAAATAATAACTGCTAATTAAATCCAGTATTACTCTTTGCCTACTAATAATTATTTATTGAAGTTACATAAGAACTTTTTTCTACCGTAAAATAAGTCCATTATATAGGTTCCTTATGAAACAAGCATTAAACTGATAGATGGTCAGTAGAAAACAGTCAGTGTCAAATAATCACATAACAGGCTTAAATCTGAGACAAGTGGAGTGTTGTTTTGTTTTTCTGAAAAGGTTTTGACACCTATACAGGGGTCTGTGGGTTCTGGTGGATTGTTGATATGAATATTTGTTAGATTTCTGCTGTTTCAAAGCACATCCTGTGTCAGACGCATCTTGGAGTCTTTCTAAGAGCAGTGGCAGAGCCATGAAATGCTCATTAGGATGGCACTGGTCAGGCATGAAAAACTGGGCACTGAGGTGTGGCTGAAAACTGATAGAGGCCAAAACTATTTTAATGTCAGTCTACTCTAATAGCACAGTACCAACAGGAAAATGAACAAGCAGAGTATATATAATTTACTAAATAATGAGTGATGAGAGGTCAGGTTTTGTTGAAGCCGATACAAATCTATGTTGTCTAAGTCGATTATGGTTTTGCATTATATATGTACTGACTGGGTTGTTGTTTATCTTTAATGACATAGAAGACTCCTTGATGAGCGAGACTCATAATTTTCCCTTCTTCCCCATAAAGCCCAAAAACCTTGTTCTGAAAAGAGCAAGAGGTCCTGTTTCATCTTATTTAATGCTATTATGGTGTTGAGAATAATTTACTAACAACTGGAAAATCCCTTTGTTAGGACATTCTGAGAGTATCACTGCTGCCCCCTTCTGGTTTAGAGCAAACCTTCTGGTTTGCTTGTTCCCCTCTAAAACAAAGGAGGTACAATATGTTTCAATGGAAATAATATATCAGCTGGTAGGGGTGGCCAATGATAGGCAAAGGGTAGACATTAACACCCCTGGCCCCCTTCTTGGCACCGATAACTCAGCAACATTACGGATAAGTAATTGATTTGCATCAGATTTGGGTTGGAATTTAGGAAACACTCATTTAAAGTGTCTCAAGATCAGGACTGAGCACCAGCAGCTTTGAATTGCTCCATTCTATGGAGCGTTTGGTATATTATTTTTAGACATTTTTTTTGTTGTTGTTGTTATGTAAGTTTTTTGGATGACATTTTTATTTCTACAAGAATAGTGTGACATTTTGTCTTTTTGACCCAATGTTGATGAGGAAAATGCATATGGCAATTAAAAGGGACAGGTAAAAAGAATGAGGAGTCACAGGGATTAATTCAAAAACAAGGTTTTTATTTTTAACCAAAAAAAAAAAAACTTACAAAAAGTATTTTGATTGATTGACAAAAGGTCAATCAAAAAGACAAACTAACTGACTACATAACCAAACATAACTAATCTTACAAAGAAATGACACAAAAGGGTATATATACACACTGGATGATCAGACCAATAACATATTAGGGGTAATTAAAACTAATCAAACAATAACAAATTACTAAACACAGCAGTACAGTTAGGTTTGGCAATAAACTAATATACAAGAAATGAAACCACACCAGCTGCAAAACAACTTCAAATTAAAATGCAAAAAAAAAGAGAAAAATAAGGAAAATTCAAATCCCCCCATTTTAGCAGCAGCTGGTGGAACAGTCCAATTTCCCCTTTTCCCCCCAGATCTGAATCTAAGCCCTGGCTGCCATCTCTAGTCTGGCCAAACTCCTAAGCACCATGGAAGGTAGGAAACAAACATTAGTGACAAAAACTCACAAAGAAAATCTGAATAAGTGGATCAAACACAGTGAACTAAATGTGCGCTTTCAAATAGAAAACATGTATTTGAACTAAGAATAAAGTTTAAAAGTATGTGTACGATTTAGTAAATAAAGGTGAAGGCCCATGTATAGTACCAACTTTTAAGGTGTGGCCATGGGTTTGGCCATCACAATATGAATTCCTCTCAATTCTCTCTTTTAATTTTGTTTCCAAGATAAGCTAATATGAATCAAGCTGTGTTTGGCTAAGCAATAATCAGGATTTAACTGCTGTAATTCATTTGCTGTAACTGAGTTAATTTATTTTGAATTTGAACCCTAAATGTTACCATATCTCATCATTAGCAAATAATTCACTTCCTTATTTTTCTGTCTCAAATCTTCCAGAATTGCACTCCCTCACTTACATCTACACGGCCTTCTCCAAACCTGTCACTCTCCCGGGGCTACATGAGTTCACCGCTATGGGTTTGCTGGATCACAGGATGATTGATTACTATGACAGCGAACACCAAAAGAAGGTTCACAAACAGCAATGGATGCAAGATCACCTTGAAAAAGAGTACTGGGAAAAAGGCACCCAGTCCAGAAAGAGCAAGGAGCAATGGTTCAAGGTCAACATCGACATTTTGATGAAACGAATGAGACAGAATGACACCGGTAAGATCTGAGGATATGAAAGTATTTATAATCAATGATAAAAATTATAAAACTTATTGTAAATAAATGACTTATCCAAACACTATTACTCTTACTAGAAAAGATGTTTTAGTTTATTTCCTTACTCTAATTTTGAATGAAAATCACTTTTTCCATATTAATTAGTTGTTCCTGTTTTGTTTTCCAACAGATACCCATATTCTTCAGTGGATGCACGGCTGTGTGGGTGAAACTAAGCCAGACGGCTCTCTGAAGTTTGTCAAGGGGATGGACATGTACAATTATGATGGAAAGGACTTTCTGTCCTTCGATGATGACAAACAGGTTTGGGTTGCTCCAATTACAGCAGCATTGGAAACCAAGAGGAAGTGGGATGATGTCCAGGTCCTGAAGGAATACACCAAGGGCTACTTGGAGAAGGAGTGTATGGAGTGGATGAGCAAGTTCAGAGACTATGGGAAAGAACAGCTTGAAAACGCCAGTACGTATATTATAAAGCATGCATTTATATTTGAATGATTGTTCTTTGGTAAAATGGTAAATGGCATGTACTTATATAGCGCCTTTATTCAAGTCAGGAGACTAGACCAAAGCGCTTTACACTACATTCATTCACCCATTCACGCACACACACTGATGGTGGCAAGCTACATCTGCCCTGGGACTCACTGACAGAAGTGGGGCTGCCGTACACTGGCGCCACCGGGCCCTCTGACCACCATCAGTAGACAATGCAGGTGAAGTGTCTTGCCCAAGGACACAACGACACTGAAAGTCAGAGCCGGGGCTTGAACCGTCAATCCTTCGATTTCAGGGCAAACCCCTACATCCGACACCACTGTCGCCCCTTTTCAATAGACCTGTAAAAATGTCAAAGATAGAGGGATCTTTGGTATTAAATGAAAACATACTGTATGTCTAGACATCATAGTTTACATTTAAAGTAGGCAGGTGTGAAAGATAAGGTAAGGATTTATCAAAGAAATATAATTGTTTCCTTAATAGATGACTAACTTTAAAATATAGGAAAACATATTAAATGGAGAAAAATTAAATCGTATGATGGTTGAATTGTCTCCCCGCTGATCCATATCTTATTGTCTGTTTTAAGAACCACCCAAAGTGCACATGTACACACGAAAGGCCAAAACTGAATCAAACGTCATCTTGACCTGTCTGGCCACCGGCTTCTACCCTAAAGACATCATTATGAATATCAGAAGAAATGGACGTGTACTGCACAAGGATGACGGGCTGACGGAATCCGGGGTTCTTCCAAATGATGACGACACCTTTCAGAAAAAACTCCATGTAGAGATTCTGAAGTCTGATGTTTCCACCTACACCTGTGAGGTCAACCATCCTGGCTCTAAATTGCATGTTGAAAACAAATGGGGTAAGAGACCTTTTAGATGCACTTCTAGACCTGATTTTGTATTTAAATGGTAAATGGCCTGTTCTTATATAGCACTTTTTGAAGTCAGGAGACTTGACCAAAGCGCTTTACACTACATTCAGTCATTCACCCATTCAAGCGAGGCTGGTGTACACCGGCGCCACCGTCAGTACCCTAGTCTGACCACCGTCAGTAGACAATGCAGGTTCAGTGTCTTGCCCAATGACACAAGGACACTGAAAGTCGGAGCCGGGGCTTGAACCTTCAATCCTTTTCCATTTCAGGGCAAACCCCTACATCCGACATCACTGTTAAAATCAATGCTGTTGTTGGTTTGACCAAGATCAGTTCTCCAAATTCAACATCCAGCATACTAAATGTCTTCCCAATGTTCTGATAACCTCTAGTTAACAAAAAAATGTCCTTATACATATCACAAAAAAACAAACATTAGTAGATTAACACTAAAGATAAGGCTTGTTTTACATACTTGCCATGAATTTTATTCAACACATTGCTGAGGGTCTGAAATATTTAGCTTCACCTAAACAGAGGTTTCTGTTTACGCTAATAATGTTGATTAAAAACAAAACTAGAAAGAATCACTGACATTTTAAGGTTTCAAAACATTTCTAACAGTTTGAAACTCCAGGTAACTACTGTAGGAGCCACTATCCACAGATAAAAAAGTAATTGAACACTAACAAACCTTTCAACGAGTGTCTGGCTTGTCAAAGTTACTTTAAGAGCTTGTTAAAAACTAATCTTAGGGGGTCACAAAAGAACTAAAGACTAATATTCCCTAAAATCAGTATACATGGTTGAACAATTGGAAAAAGATGAGGTGAAGCAGGATTTTTTTTAGATGATAACTAAAATGCCTTTTCATCATTGCAACATATTCATAATATTCAGTAAATATTTAAATAAAATTTCAAACTACTTTCTTGATCCCAAAGAGAAATTAAATAATCTGACTAAAAAGGTCATTTATTCTCAATTCACCAAGTGAAATATTTCCTTTAAATGAATGACTTACAGGCTGTACATTAAGCGTGGTTTCATTTTTGTCACTTTGTGACTTTTCATTACATTAATATTAAATTAAAAAGTTGAACTTTTGAGCATTAAGAAAAAAGTTTAACCAATAAAAACTATGTTTTTTTCTGAAATACTTGAATTAAAGTAAACAATGCATCTATAAAAAGGACAAATACTTTTCTTTTAAACACATTCTAAGCTTTTAAACTGTTTTGAAATAGATATAAATTTGAATGGGTTACATGAAAAATAAAACTGATCTGCTGGAAGTAAACTAGAACTCATAAGATTTATTTATTTTTTTTTTGTTAGATCACACTCTCATTGCTGATGGCGGAAATTCACTCCTTATCATTATTGGTGTTGCCATTCCACTGATTTTGGCTGTGACCATTGGTGTGGTACTTCTTGTCCTTAAACTGAAGACAAAGCGACTGGGTAAGAAGGCTTTTCCTGTACTTATAATAATATAATTGATATTAATTTTGTTCCCTTACTAGATGTCTCTAATATTAATATTTGTATTATAAAAAGTTCTGCAGCTAGGTTAAAGAGCATTCAAAGCCACATTTACAGTAAATGATATAAATTAGGGTGGCTAGATGGCCTGTAAGATCGTTATTGTGAAAAAGTTATCTATCATTTTCTAATGAAACACAGATATTACTTCCCATACAAATAAGAAAAGGAAAAGAATTTTCCCAAAATAAAATATTTAGAACCTCTAACAATGTATCAGCTGTTCTAGTCTACAGTATTTAAACATCAAAGCTGGTTGATAAAATGGAATGTCTGATACAAAACTTTTGTATATGCATGTATCTGTTGAGCACCTCCTCCATTTACATATTTAAACTCAGGTTTAGGTATTTTTAAAATAATTTTCATGTAGAGTACTTATTTTTCCTTCGCTCTGACCTCACAATTATGCCCTGGTTTCTGCCAATCACTGGAGTGTTTGCATAAAATTCAATCTCAACATTAGCATGCCTTTGATCTATATTAGCCTTCAAATGAAACCTTTATTTTAATTGTTTTAAGAGGACGACAACAGCAGTTTTCTTTTTGTTTGTTTGGAAAAATCTTCCTGTTTTTCCAAAAATAAATGTTTCAAAGTTTATGCATTAAAATCTTGTTTTAAACTATTATCTTGTTAGGGCCTTTGGTATTGTGATTTTTAGTATGGGTCATACAATATTAGGATAAAAGAATATAGAAGCCTGTCATACAAAGCTATCTTTTTATCTTAAATGAATAAGTGTGTTAGAAAATGGATGGAGTACAGTAAAAATGACTATTCTTTCATTTTAATTTTTTGGGGTCAAAGCTTTTAACATAAAATATTTCCTTTCTTTTATTTTTTTGTACCACACCCCCTCTGCTTTACTTCTGCTAATAAAATGAAATTGGTTTGTTTTTTAATGTTTTAATTTACTATTGTTTTATATTAATAGATTGCGACGAGAATACATCCTCCAATCCAAGTAAGTACTTTATTTCTTTGCTGTGCATTTGTCAACTTTCTTAGTACTCTGTAATAAGTACAACTGTCACACATACTGAGATCCATTTTTCAGATTAGTCAGCTGTGTTTAAGTACTAATGTAAACCAATATTTGTCTTTGTTTGTAGGTCTTGTTTCTGTCAGCACTGGTTCAGGTAAGTTGCAGGCATACTTTTCTAAACTTTGAAAAATGTTCTTTCTGCAATGTGGTAACAATCCTATAGTTTAAATCTTGAACTTTCCTAGTGTCGGATGTATATAAATGTTTCAAATAGCAGAGGGTTCAATGAATAGCAGTGACATTTTAACACCGAACAAAATGACTCCTTCATTAACCATGCTCTTATTTTCTTTAATGCTAAAACTAATCTCTGTAAAATCTTAAGGATTATTATAATTGATATCTTATATATATAAAATAATCCCTTACATATATTAAGGGATTATATTAAGTTATTCTAGAATGGATTTGCTTTATCTCAAAGTCAATATTTTGAAAGCAATTAAACAAGAAAATGTGGGATATTAAAAGGCAGTAAGTTGCTTTAACCTTCCTTTACAAATTGATGAGGTGAAGATGTCAATTATTATAATTAAAAGAAAAAAAAAAAAAAACAGCACCTTGTTAGAAGGTGATACAGAAAGACGATTACCACAATTTGTGGCACACAAATGAAGATTCATGTTTTATTGCAAGTGTATTCTGTTTCTATATCCATAGTTTTTGGATATTCTTAGCCTGCTGGCTCCGCAAAATGTGATAATAGTTTCATAATAAAATAAAATTTATTGATTGATGAATTACATAAAACAGGTGAAAGTATGGATGTTCTAATTTTCTTTACAGATAATTCATCCAAAGATACTAAAAAAGAGGAAAAAGACAGTCTGCTGGGTAAGTGTTACATTCTATATAATTAAATAAAGTGTATTTATGCATTGAAAGTCATGATAGAATGTTGTAGAGTTGGTTTCATAAAATAACTTTTAACTCAGGAATATTTCAAGACGATGGTGTTAAAAACTTGAGAAATGTGAAATTAGAAATAAAAAAAGGAGTTAAAATTAGTAAGCTAGAATGCTGTTTTAAATGGAACACTAATTCTGTAAGTCACATATCGAATGAATGGATGAATGAATCAACAGTTATTTCAGAGAAACCAGTAAAAAAACAATGCAAATATGCAAAATTATAATTAATACCATATATATTTGTTACATGTACTGTACTTGTGATAAAATGACCTGTGTTGCAATGCTGATTACAAAGCTTAAAATAAGCTTCTCTTTCATCCTCTAAAAATATATAACAAACTTGGTGAAACAACAATTTTACAGATAGATCAGCCCTT
Organism: Cyprinodon variegatus; assembly: GCF_000732505.1. Taxonomy (NCBI): domain Eukaryota; kingdom Metazoa; phylum Chordata; class Actinopteri; order Cyprinodontiformes; family Cyprinodontidae; genus Cyprinodon; species Cyprinodon variegatus. The sequence continues at coordinate 29,148 of NW_015152484.1, forward strand.
ATATTCTTATTAATATTTTATGTAAGCTGTTTATCTGCAAGTAGTAATGACGATAAACCCAATAAAACCAAATAAGGGAAAAAGTTATGATTCTGTTATGTTCTGTTCAAAAACAGCTAAAAGCAGTGAGTCCTGTATTTACTGTTTTTGCTTGAATCTTGTGTGTAGATAAACCCCCCACAGCCTCTGATGAAAATAAACCTGAGCAAGAGAAAGGGCTCCTTGGTGAGTTTTCTTTTTAAATTATTTTCATATTTTTACCTTTTGAATTAATAGTATAATAGAACTGATTATTCTGTCAATTTTACCACTTATAAAATTGCTTTTTTATGTCCCTTTTGTAGCACAGTCCCTCTGTGAATAAAAACAACTAAAAAAAACAAAAAAAAACACCAAACCTTAATGGGCTGGTATTCATTCAAATAAATGACAAACTATTTTTTGTCTTAACAGACACTAAAAGTACATCCTCTGATTCAAGTAAGTACTTTTTATAAATCATATCTTTATTGTGTTAAAATACAAATGCCAGATATAGCTATGGTTATTCTTTTATTGAGATGTATATAAGCATGAAGATATATCAATCTATGCCTTCATTTGTAGGTGGGGATTCTGGGACCAACTGTCCGTCAGGTTAGTTGCAGCCATGAATTTCTACTCAGTTAAAAGTAGAAATGTCAGGCAATAAAAAAATATCAACAAAATTGAATCCTCCAAATTTTAATTCTCATTATGAGACCAGTAAAAATGACTATTCTTTATTTTTAATAAAATTTCTGGGTCAAACCTTTTAAAATAAAATATTTCCTTTTTTTTTTTTAGTTTTTCTACCACAACCCCTCTGCTTTACTTTCGCTAATCAAATAAAATTGGTTTGTTTTTTAATGTTTTTAGTTACTGTTTTCCATAAATAAGATGAAACCTTTTATGTTTTATTTCTGCAGTGTCTTCCAGTGATGAAGAGAAGAAAAATGACTCTGAATAATTGCTTTTCCCAACCATTTGGAAGAAGATTTACCAGAATATCTGAAAAATAATCACATGAAATGGAAAAATAAATAAATAAAACATAACAACAACAACAATAAAAACAAACAACACTCTGTACTCACCTACATACCAAAATATTGTTCCAAAATATGAAGGTGGGCTAATTCGGTTTCTCTTTCATGTGTAATGCAGGTTGTTCCCAGTGTCCCACAGTCTTTATGTGAAGATAACGAAAAACAACATAACTTCATAGCTATCCTAAAACTTAGATAAACTTTTTTATTTAGAGATAATACATCAGAAATAAGCTTTGTTCCTCAATGTGACCTATAAAATCTGAAATTCAAAGGAGTCTGATGAATGATGAGCTTCCAGCTTCATTTATAAAGCCCATAAATCTATGTTGGGATAACAGGTAATGAATACTGAGAAAATATTTTGCAGACTTTTTGTGAAGCTACCATTACGTGATTATTAATCAAATTTGGACAATAATTTTATTCAGGCTTTTTTCAGTTTAGTTGAGCAGTTTCATAACAGTGGTAATTGTTGTTAGAAAAGTTTATAACATAAAATGTATAAACTTGTTTTCTTACAAAAAAATATGCTAAAACTCCACATCCACAAATTCCAAATTAGTCAAAGAAAGTGTTTTCAAAGATACTGCAATGTGACTTGGTAAATTAAACTTTACATTTGAAAATAAAGTTTGGATTAGAGTAGTAAAATATATTTTCTTTAGAAGATTCCCACTATATATGCTTTTAGAAGTCATCTTTAATGGCTGGTTTTGGTGAACTCATTAAATGTTTTTTAAGTTCTACAATGTTTAAAATATATGGTCAAATATTTTTAATTTCCCCATTCTGGGACAGTAAAGGGATTTTCTATTCTATTCTAAAATAAGTAATCTTTTTAAAGCATTTTTTAATAGGATGATTGTTCTTCTTACATTTTCTATTCTCTATTATTAATAATGAAATACAAAGTTGTCCATAAAATGTATTTGATCCAGCTTTTTATTTTTGGCTTATATCCGTGGACTCTGGGGCTTTCTTCCAATTAAAGTTAGATGATAAACTGCTTAATAAATATATATGTTTTTAAGTATTCTGTACTTCTCATACATTACCTTAAATATGTTACATGTTTATTATTCTTTTTTTCTTTATTTTAAAGTGTGACAGTAAGAAAAAAAATCTATTTGCACAATTTCTAAAAGGATGTAGTAATTGTAATGACTTTAAAAGTTATGAGCTAAGGTGGTATCAGGAATCCCACAATCCTTTCCTTGACATGATCTATAGTCACAAACACTACACTAAAATGAATGAAATATTTTGTCTCTTCTTTTATATTACAATAGAGTTACGTGAGAGCATATGTTATTGAGGCTTTCTCAAGAAATAAATCTTCATATAACTTTGTGTTTTGTTTTTTTTCTATATGGCCAAAGACCAGTATCCTTTAAGAGTCGTAGTTTTTTACATTGGGCCCTTGATTTTATGTTATTACATCATGTTCTACTCACCCATATGAGTTTTGTGTCATTTGGAGCTGCTCTGAAGATATACGGTTAGGTTATATCCAAGTAACGTCTTCCTATGGGTAACGAGTTGAAGGCACAAACTAAACGGTTCATCAATTATTCTTTATGGTACGTTGGCATTCATAACATGTAGGCGAATTACTGTCCCCCCAGACATCCGCGGTTATATTTTTTATTTTTATATATTTTTTAAAAAAGCGGAGTGTGTATGACGTCATCCGCGTGTGCCGGCTACCATTCATTCATCCTGTCCACTGAACTGCAGCTAGTTTTACTCACATGCCTGGAAGATGTCTAGTGCTACTACCACAGATGATCTCACTCTCGAAATGGAATTGAATGATTCGGATTAGCTAGCCGAATGAATAGAAGTGGTAGAGCTTAGTCTTTTGCCCGGGCTGCCTGTCACAACTCCAGTCCGGCGTGCGGATGATGTCATACAGCTCGCCACCATCAGTGTGTGAGTGTGTGCGTGTATGGGTGAATGACTGAATGTAGTGTAAAGCGCTTTGAAATCTCCTGACTTGAAAAAGTGTTTGAAAAGAACAGGCCATTTACCATTTAATTAGCTTACTATAACCCCTTTTTGAGAAAGGATAGTAGTTTAGTTAACACAAAGGAAAGGTTTTTCGAATAATAATTTAGAAGAAAAAAAAATTAAATACAATGTTACACCCTAAGTTACACCCTAGTTCTGTGTCCAGCCAATCTTTTGGTTAAAACAGCCCATCTTATATGGTAGTGTTTTTTTTGTTTGTTTTTTACCGATTTTTTACCGATTTCAAAAAAGACCAAACCAACAAACTTTTTCCTTTGACCAAAATATTGGTTAATTTGTGTGAGGTCCTATGGGAAGCCACCGTTGTAAATTGGTTGAGTTAGAATCACATTGGTTAATACTGAATACTTTGACTGAACCATTAAAGAAATCGTACACCCAAAACATGATTAGCCTTCATTTTCTACTCACCCCCATGCTGAACAACACTCTGGAGTACTTTTTTGATATCTCAAATGCATCTGGAGATCTGGGAGGCTTCTTGCTGTCTGCTGACATTCAAATAATGGAGATCTATGGTACCCGAGACAGAAAGGTCCATAAAAGTCCACAAAAAACATGTCAATATTCCTCCATACTGCTCGTCCAATGTATTCCAAGTGTCCTGAGTGGGTAGCATCCAGAATTTACTCGAAACAAAGTCATTTAGAATGTTTTTAGAGCATAAACAGTGGTGTATAGGATTTCCTGAAAGCGCGCGCCTGCGACTTCACGACGCTACGGAAACCGCGGCAGACCAAACCAGATGAAAGATATCAAAAAAGTACTCCAGAGTGTTGTTCAGCATGGGGGTGAGTAGAAAATGAAGGCTAATCATGTTTTGGGTGTACTATTCCTTTAACCCTGGTGTGAAGTTAGAATGAGTACTGAGAGGCAATATGCAAGGAAAAAAAAGTTTTATTTTACTCTGCAGAGGAGAACAACAAAAACAGTTGAACTGTAAAGGGCTGGTTATACTCCTGCAGCAGTGTGTCGCAATGAGCTTGACGCAGACATTGTTGATTTATGCCCAGTATTGAAGCCTGATCCACGCTATACGCTTGGGATCTAGATATGGCCGAGTAAGTGGGTGCGAGTTTGTCCGACAACGGAGGGACATGACGGGGAAAATGAGCGGGGATCCAGTTGGAAAAAGGGTCCAAGGGTTTTTGTACACCTCGCTCTTATAGCTGGTCCAACTTCACCAGTTGTGGTGAAAAACAAAACAAGCCGGCCTCCTGTCTGCGGTCACCTACAATATGGGAGATTTGCAGCAGAGTGTCTGCGGAGGGGCGGGGACGACTTTTTGTTCACTGCGACACCTACGCAAACGACTTAGTTTTGAAGTATAAATCAGCCTTTAGTGTGGCTCTGGTAGGGTAGTTGCCCACGCCTGTATATAAATAGAATTCTCACACACGAACATTGAGTCTTCCCAAGAGAAACACTTAAGTTAATCAAGGACATAAATTTTAGCCATGGCATGAAGGAGGCTGTGTGAACTCATTATCTCTCATGACTTTCCCTTCACCCTTGTCTAGAGTAGGGAGGCATCTGCTTTCTGTCCCCCTAAACAGTACAGCATAGTGAATGGTCAGGATGTCTCTATCATTACTCCTACTCAAACAGGCACACTCAAAAGCATTTTGTCTCACAAAATAGGCCAAGGAAAAATGTGATTCCACACTGGTTAACGATAAATCAACCATAGTTATACAACGCATGGCAAGCTACATCTTTGCCACAGCTGCCCTGGGGCTAACTGATAAAAGTGAGGCTGCCGTACATAGGCGCCTGAACCGAAGACCCTTTGGTTGAAGAGCAAATCATGCATCCAATGCTACTATTGTTCCTAATACTGGTTAGACTTTAACACTATTATTTTGAATCAAATAATTTCCGTGCAGTACATCTACATATTATTGTAAGTAGGCTTGGAGTTGGAACGATATTCCGCCCTGGCATTTTTGCATCTACACCGGCACCCCCCCCCCCACCCCCGTCGTCGAAAAAAAATTGAAGCGCTGTAAAAAGTGTGCGTCTGAAATGTGAAACTCAATACGAAAACACATTGTGAATTAACCAATCCATCATCTTCATCAGTTGACAACCATCACCAAGACTTCTATAATGCGGTTTGCCCGGCTTTGATTATTAACACGGATGCAACAGTTGGTGCTGCTGCGTAATGTCAACACTTTAGCAGGGTTGTCAGATGTCACTGACTCACGTTTTCCAGCCCAAAAAAATGTCATAACCCTCCTGCATATACGAACCCTCGCCCAATTTGAATTAAAGTCTAATGATCAGTTAGGCCATAAATCTAAAGAAAAACATTTTTTACCTATAGACAGCCAGCCTAAACTGCCACATTGGGACACATCCCAACCTGGCAGCAATGCACGTAAAATGGGAAACGTTAGCCTTTAGATACAAAATCCCAACATGCAACACAACATATTTTTGCAAAATATTCTAACATAAAACCCCCAAATATAAGAGGAACATCATAGTTTGGTTTAAAGAAAGCATTTTAGTTTAATTATAATTTAGTTTGTTGCAAGGATTTTAAAGTTTGAAGAAATAGAAAATTACACCATATGCCAACGTCACAAGGATGTGCATGACAAGGAAGGGCTATATATATACCGTAAATTCTCTAATATTGGCCTGTATTCCAATAGCGGCCGGGTCTCTAATAATGGCCGGTC
>NW_015152484.1:35813-37010 GCF_000732505.1 Cyprinodon variegatus
TATATATATATATATATATATATATATATATATATATATATATATATATACTGCATGCATCATTTTACTGCATGCATCATTTAGGTAGGTATCATTGTATTACTTCTTGAGCTCCTTGAGTTATTTACTGTCACATGTAAGTGCTTCGGCCAGAGAATAAGTGTCGGAGCTGGTATGATGTAGGGAGGGCTGGCCCTCGTACACTGAAATTAGGACCGGCCCACCGGGCAAATGCCCGGAATCACAGACAGGATCCGAGCCTGATTGTAAGTGTTCTCTAGATAAGACTTTCTTTATCTCACAATGGAGAAAATTACTTGTGATATCAGCTCAAATAAACAAGAGGAGGTGCAAAAGAAAGAAATTGTACCATCCATATTGTCTGCAACATAGGCTATGAATCCTTTCTCTGCGGAAATTTCAACCATGATCAGGAAGTGATCTGTTCTAAAACTGATTTTGCTTTTGCCAAGAATGGTGGCACGTGTGTCTCCTTACACCTGATGTGCCAGTGTGTTGTCCTAGCATAGACCAAAACTTGGCCACAGGTTTTGTAGCTTTAAAAATCAATTTGCTGCCTTTTTTTTATTGACTACAATTTTGAAGAAAATATCTGATTTCCCTGCTTTAATCAGTAGGTTGCTCCACAGAAGACATTGTTTTCTCCTTGTCTTTTTTCTGCTTTCTTTCTTTCTTTTTTTTTGTTTTGATTTTGACTATACCCTAATAATCCCAGAGGGAAATTACTTCTCTGCATTTAACCCATCCCCTTGGGGAGCAGTGAGCTGCCATTGTGCGGCACCTGGGGAGCAGTGTGGAGGTTAATGGTCTTGCTCAGGGACCCAGAGTGGCAGTCTGTGGAAGTGGGGGATCAAACTCTCAAACTCAGAATATGAAATCCCACCCCATTCTGCAAGATTTTTGTCGAGTGCTGAGGGACCCACTAGATTTCATCTCAATGGTACTGCAATTTTAATTTAGTCATCTAAATTAGCTGATTTACCAAAACGTAACCCCTCTTAACTTAAACTTAATCCCTCTTTTAAAAAAGATAAGAGGACCTAGAAAGATGGAAATAACGTCCGATCTCCCTTATAGGTAGGGTAGTCTCAATTAAAATGATGGTCTTTCCTAGAATTAGCTAACTATTTTCAGTGATCCCCAATAAACCATCACCCGACTGGTTTAAATCTCTAG
>NW_015152484.1:43617-45435 GCF_000732505.1 Cyprinodon variegatus
GCCAGACCGAACTTCCCCGAACTCAAACCTTGTGGGCGGGACTAAGTTCGAAAAGGCACCCAGGCTAAAACTTTGAATCAATTTGACTGGATGATCTGGTGAACTGTAAAGTGCCTTGAGATAACGTGTTGTGAATTGGCGCTATATAAATAAACTGAATTGAAAATAATACCATGCTGTTTAATAACTCTACAAATTGGGACCAAATATATAGTAAATCACAACTTAAGTATGAAAAGCCATACACAGAATTTCAGGCCCCTTTTGAATAAACTTTTTCACATTTTGTTGACTCCACAAAAGACTGTGTGTAAATTCTTCAAATTTTTTACCAACAAAGTATTTGGCCAACTCTCCTGACCTGAACCCCATAGAAAATCTGTGGGATATTGTGTGCTTTGTGCAGAGAGCTCTCTGCACAAAGCATTATGGGATTTGCTGTCATAGCGGGCTGCTCTCGCCATAGGCAGTCACTAACCACAGTGGTGACTAATAACAAAGATGGCACTTTGCGGTGGAGGTTGAGTTATATGTATGACAGGGAGCGAAAAGTAGTGATTTACTGAGTTCACTATATAGTCCCCACTCTATATATGATTGAGGGAATAAGGAATTAGGACAGACGTTTGGACAAAGCCAACATTTATGTTTTTTAATTATTGATTTTGAATAAGTGATTAAATTAGGCAGTGTGTCAGATGATTTCTGATTCTGTAGCAATTATTTAAGTTGACATATTTGATTAATTGAGCGCTTTGTGTGACTGCAACAGAAGTTGACTTTTTCATGTAACCAATACCAGCTGATCGTGGGTCAAAGTTGCATTAAATCAAATAAAATGTTTTTGTTTTTTTTTATTGTGGCATGTGAATTAAACTAGCAGGTACCTGAAAATATGTTTGCTGAAACTTTAATTTGTTGAGGCTGATGTGGAAGTGGTTTAAAAGTAAGAATTTTATAAGCAAAGCAGAAGTTGTCTAACTGACGAAGGTCCCTGAAAGCACCATGGCAATGATAAAAAAAAAATCACCTGTAATCCTACCTACCAGTCTAGCAGGTCTGAATCTAGAGCAACACAGAGAGGAGCGCCTTCCAACAACCGGGCATAAGAGGTTCTACTCGAACACCAGAACCTGGTTTGGGTTCAGAATGTCCCTTCTAACCATTTTGTTCCTTTTGGGGACCGGGCTGACGGTTAACAGTGGTAAGTTTAGGTTTTATTTTGACATTAACTTCATGTTTTTAAAAGTAAGAGCAAAAGTTTTAGTGAGAATTGTTGTGAATCCTGAGTTATATATTTACTGTTAAACTTTGAAAATATGTTTGTTAAGCTCTAGTGATGTAGAATAAGTTTATAAAATGGAAACAATCCTGCTGTGGACAAAATTCAGCCATCTGAAATAACCAAGAAAATTCACCTGAGTGCCACCATTGTTCCTGTTCATTACTTCAGTGTTAATACTTATAGTAAATCATCAATATGATTCTCTAGCTCATAATCTAATAAATTCAGATGTAAATATCCTCATAATTGTTTTAATATATAAACGAGGCACTAGAAAAACACCTACATTTGGGTCATAGTATGGGTACTATACCCATACTATGACCATTTTACTTGTTAATCTTCTAGGAGACAGAAATATATATTTAAATTTCACAGATTTTCCTCCACCGTGACATAAAGAGCTGTTCCAGGAAGCCATAAAGGCATTTTGATGGTTTCAATGATACATAATAAAACATAAGTACAGTTGCAAAGTTCAGCAGTTGATTTAAAAAAACAACCTTTGAACAGTATCATAAATCTGTTGTTTT
>NW_015152484.1:46884-48072 GCF_000732505.1 Cyprinodon variegatus
TTTGTTAGATTTCTGCTGTTTCAAAGCACATCCTGTGTCAGACTTATCTTGGAGTCTTTCTAAGAGCAGTGGCAGAGCCACGAAATGCTCATTAGGATGGCACTGGTCAGGCATGAAAAACTGGGCACTGAGGTGTGGCTGAAAACTGATAGAGGCCAAAACTATTTTAATGTCTGTCTACTCTAATAGCACAGTACCAACAGGAAAATGAACAAGCAAAGTATATATAATTTACTAATTAATGATTTTGTTGAAGCCAATGCAAATCTATGTCTAAGTTGATTATGGTTCTGCATTATATATGTACTGACTGGGTTGTTGTTTATCTTTAAGGACATAGAAGACTCCTTGGTGAACGTACAGACTCATAACTTTCCCTTCTTCCCCATAAAGCCCAAAAACCTTGTTCTGAAAAGAGCAAGAGGTCCTATTTCACCTTTTTTAATGCTATTATGGTGTTGAGAATAATTTACTTACAACTGGAAAATCCCTTTGTTAGGACATTCTGAGAGTATCACTGCTGCCCCCTGCTGGTTTAGAGCAAACCTTCTGGTTTGCTTGTTCCCCTCTAAAACAAAGGAGGTACAATGTGTTTCAATGGAAATAATATAGCAGCTGGTAGGGGTGGCCAATGATAGGCAAAGGGGAGACATTAACACCCCTGGCCCCCTTCTTGTTCCGCCGCAGTCGAAGAGGCACCGATAACCCAGCAACATTACGGATAAGTAATTGATTTGCATCAAATTTGGGCTGGAATTTAGGAAACACTCATTTAAAGAGTCTCAAGATCAGGACTGAGCACCAGCAGCCTTGAATTGCTTTTTTTTTGTTTTGTAAGTTTTTTGGATGACATTTTTATTTCTACAAGAATAGTGTGAAATTTTGTCTTTTGACCCAATGTTGATGAGGAAAATGCATATGGCAATTAAAAGGGACAGGTAATAAGAATAAGGAGTCACAGGGATTAATTCAAAAACAAGGTTTTTATTTTTAACCAAAAAAAAAAACAAACTTACAAAAAGTATTTTGATTGATTGACAAAAGGTCAATCAAAAAGACAAACTAACTGACTACATAACCAAACATAACTAATCTTACAAAGAAATGACACACATGGGTATATACAGTGGGGCAAAAAAGTATTTAGTCAGCTACCAATAGTCCAAGTTCTCCCACTCAAAAAGATGA
>NW_015152484.1:49417-50565 GCF_000732505.1 Cyprinodon variegatus
TTCTTGTGATCATTTTGACCCCACAGTTGATTTCTTCACACCAAGCTGTTTACCTATTGCAGATTCAGACTTCCCAGCCTGGTGCAGGTCTATAATTTTGTTTCGGGTGTCCTTTGACAACTCTCTAGTTTTGGCCATGGTGGAGTTTAGAGCGTGACTATTTGAGGTTGTGGACAGGTGTCTTTTATACTGATAACAGGTTCAAACAGGTGCCAACTTTTAAGGTGTGGCCATGGGTTTGTCCATCACAAAATGAATTCCTCTCAATTCTCTCTTTTAATTTTGTTTCCGACATAAGCTAATATGAATCAAGCTGTGTTTGGCTAAGCAATAATCAGGATTGCTGCTGTAATTCATTTGCTGTAACTGAGTTAATTTATTTAGAATTTTAAGCCTAAATGTTATCATATCTTATCATTAACAAATAATTCACTTCCTTATTTTTCTGTCTCATGTCTTCCAGAATTGCACTCCCTCACTTACATCTACACGGCCTTCTCCAAACCTGTCACTCTCCCGGGGCTGCATGAGTTCACCGCTATGGGTTTGCTGGATAACCGAATGATTGACTACTATGACAGCGAACACCAAAAGAAGGTTCCCAAACAGAAATGGATGGCAGATCACCTTGAAAAAGAGTACTGGGACAAAGGCACCCAGTCCAGAAAGAGCAAGGAGCAATGGTTCAAGGTCAACATCGACATTTTGATGAAACGAATGAGACAGAATGACACCGGTAAGATCTGAGGAGTTTAAAGTATCTATAATCAATGATAAAAATTATAAAACTTATTGTAAATAAATGCCTTATCCAAACACTATTACTCTTACTAGAAAACACATTTTAGTTTATTTCCTTTTTAATTTTGAATGAAAATAACTTTTCCATATTAAATTAGGTTTTCCTCTACTGTTATCCAACAGATACCCATATTCTTCAGTGGATGCACGGCTGTGTGGGTGAAACTCAGCCCGACGGCTCTCTGAAGTTTGTCAAGGGGATGGACATGTACAATTATGATGGAAAGGACTTTCTGTCCTTCGATGATGACAAACAGGTTTGGGTTGCTCCAATTACAGCAGCATTGGAAACCAAGAGGAAGTGGGATGATGTCCAGGTCCTAAACGAATACATCAAGGGCTACTTG
>NW_015152484.1:52093-53693 GCF_000732505.1 Cyprinodon variegatus
AGCCTGTAGGAAACGAGACAATCTGACAGTAGACTTGTCAAAAGTGGAAAAGAAAAATCATACATCAGTAGATTAACACAGAAGATCAGGTATTTTTAAACATATTTTTCATGAAAGCCATGCAGAATGATCAACACACTACAGCCTACTTTACTGACAGACCTGTAAAAGCCATTAGCATACCTTTCCCACAGAAGAAGCAAGATAAAATATATCTAAAAGAAAGTGATAGATCATACTCTAGTATTCGTACAGCTAACAGCAGATCCCTGCTGGGGTCACGAGGGGTGCTTTTGCCTATCTCCAGCTGTCTACGGACCCTGGACAGGTCGCCAGTCCGTCGCAGGGCAACACAGAGACAAACAGGACAAACAACAACTCATGCACACACTAACACCAAAGGGGAATTTAGGGGATCCATTTAACCTAGTCATGTTTTTGGACTGTGGGAGGAAGCCGGAGTACCCGGAGAGAACCCACACATGCTCAGGAAGAACATGCAAACTCCATGCAGAGAATCAAACCTGCAACCGTCTTCCTGCAAGGCAGCAACACTTCCCACTGTACCACTGTGCAGCTCAAAAAACAAACAAGTCACAAATAAACTAATAATAAAAAACAGCATGGTATATTTACTTCTAGAGTTAATTCTGGTTATCTTTACAAATAAAGATTTTTTTTTTTTAAGTTGATCCAAAATATTTCTATTGAAAGAACAAAATAAATAAATTTGAACCAGTTTTTTTTTACAGGTTTGTTCTTATGAATTCTAAATGGATATCGGTTTAAAATTTTATTGGTTACAAGTAAGCTATAGGTGATCTAATCAAAGTGAACTAAAACTGACAAAGTTTTTGTTGTTGTTTTAGATCACACTCTTCTTGAGGACAAGGGAAACAATGCCATTATTATTGGTACTGGTGTGGCAGTTGGGGTCTTGGTTGCAGTCATCGCTGTGGTACTTGCTGTCCTTAAAAAGACGACAAAAAAACTTGGTAAGATGTTTTTCCTGTGAAAGACACACCTCCAAATACATACTGCTTCATAAGTGAGGAATTTTGTAATAAAAACAGTTAATAAAGTTATTGTTAAATGTTACTGAGGGTCACAATCACACAAATTTCTACTCCAGACTTCAGTCAAAGTCTATCAGTTAAACAAATAAAAAAATATTTTATACTTGGTTTATACCAGATGATTCGGCTACTTTTGCATGGGTTTTAATGAGTATCAAATGATGAATGGTGGAAAAGTCTAATCATTTTATGGTATGGCATAGTTTTTGAATCTTTATGTAGCTTTAAATTTACTGAGGCTATAGCTCCTTTGCAGTGCAACATAATGAATACCATCTAGTCCAAAAATTGTAAATGCCAATGCCATGCCCCCATTGTTGCAAGGAAAGAAATATATTTAATAAGAATATAAGTGAGCTTAATCTATTTAGCACATATTAATTCGTGCAAGGGAGAACAGATTCTGCCTATTTATAAATACTTGCTTTAATAATTCTTGTGTGCCTTATATTATTACTATTGTACAGAAAATATTAATTGATTAAAGCCAATATATATAAAATGGAAAGAAAGCAGAAAATATT
>NW_015152484.1:55361-57281 GCF_000732505.1 Cyprinodon variegatus
TTTTTTTTTTTTTTTTTTTTAAGTTTTTAAGTGCGGTATGGGTAGAAAATAGAGAGATGGTTAAGTTTTAAAACTCCAGTTCAAGTCACCCATTTTCACCAAACAAGGACTTCAAACTATACCTAATCATTGGAATTAATGATGAGAGTTGATTCATTTTAGTTGCTACAGATTGGAGAATTGGCTTTGACCTATTATCATTGCTAAATGATAACTTAGAATAACCCCTATAAAAACAGTCTGATTCCAGTACAACACCTGCTGAAAATGAACAAAACTGTCCAATAAATGAATAAAATATGGAAGCAGTTCAGTCTGCATAAATCATGTTTGTATTTTTCCGTACAGGAAGCAGCAGTTCTGAGAACGTAAACACTCCACTCATAACTGGTAAGCATTTGTAAATTGAACTATTTTCTGTTTATGCATGCTACAATATTTTAGAGCAAAATTTACAAAGTTATTAACAGCTTCATTATAAAGGAAATCAGAAACTCTTCCCAGAAGATATATTGTGTATTAGAGAGAGATAACAATCTCCAGTTTCTTGTTCATTTTAGTTCATCCTTTACTTGCAAATATCGGATAATGTTTGAGTTGTAAAGGAGCTTCTTTGTTCATGACTTCACTCCATTGCTGATTTAACAACCAGTGGGAAAGAAATGTGAATATATTTTACAGATGTTACTTCAGAATTACTAAAAGTTTAATACATTAAATGATGTTAATTATGGAAGTAACAAAGCGGTATATTTTCAATTGTTTGGGGTATTATACATTTTTATGACATTATGTTCTTAATTAAGGGATTAGAAAAGTAAAAAAAAAAAATTAAAACTTTGCCACCTTTCCTGCATGTTGTTATTGAACTCTGAAGTCTGTGACTTTTTTGGTCTGTAGGTACATTCTGAGTTGCATAATTTGTTTTGTTGATAATAAATATTCAGTCTATGAATAAATGAAATGCTTTGACTTAAAAGAATAAAGGAAACAATATTTATATTTCTTATACTTAAGTTAACAAAGATCATATAATACTCTGCGACCTGTCTATTTCTTATAGGCTCTGATCACGCCGATTCTGGCCATGAAAATAAGTTCTTTAATCAAATATGAAAACTTTAACTAGATTCTTGCTTTAGAAGGCTACAAATATAAATTTTCCTGTGTTGTTTTCCAACAGATAGCCATATTCTTCAGCGGATGCACGGCTGTGTGGGTGAAACGCAGCCCGACGGCTCTCTGAAGTTTGTCAAGGGGATGGACATGTGCAATTATGATGGAAAGGACTTTCTGTCCTTCGATGATGACAAACAGGTTTGGGTTGCTCCAAATACAGCAGCATTGGAAACCAAGAGGAAGTGGGATGAGGTCCAGGTCCTGAAGGAATACACCAAGGGATACTTGGAGAAGGAGTGTATGGAGTGGATGAGCAAGTTCAGAGACTATGGGAAAGAACAGCTTGTAAAAGCCAGTATGTATATTATAAAACATGCCTTTATATATGTATGATTGTTCTCTTCAATATACCTTTTAAAATGTCAATGATAGAGAGATCTTTGGTATTAAATGAAAACATATGTGTAAATATCTTAAATTACATTTAAAGTAAACATAGGTGTGAAAGATAAGGTAATGCAGCATTTAATTAATGGATAACTAACTTTAGAATATTGGTCAGATAAAATGGAGAACATGCAAATCGTATGATGGTTGATTTCTTCCCTGCTGATCCATATTTTATTGTCTGTTTTAAGAACCACCCACAGTGCACATGTTCACACTAAAGGCTAAAACTGAATCAAACGTCATCTTGACCTGTCTGGCCACCGGCTTCTACCCCAAAGACATCATTATGGAAATCAAAAGAAATGGACGTGTCCTGAACAAGGATGACGGGCTGCAGAAATCTGGGGTTCT
>NW_015152485.1:0-4337 GCF_000732505.1 Cyprinodon variegatus
TCGTATTTGAAAATGTATCCCCAACCCCCAACCATGCCTGAATCCTCTAAAGACCATTCTTCATGCAGTGTTTCTAAGGGAGGGTGCTGAACCCGGCATAGATACAACGATGATTTCTTGGGAGCTTCGAGGGAGTGGTTCGAAGCTTGGAATACGGAAATTGGCGTCTCGGATGATAAAGATGTTGCGCTCGGCAACGCACATCTTTTATTCACCTCCATCGCGTCCTCCATTTCTTCGGCCGGTCTAATGTCCGGGGAAGGCGTGGTCTCAGAGTCTTCCATAGCGTCCAGGGTTGTCGAAGTTGAAGCATCTTTCACAGACAGCGCAGTCTCAGAGTCTTCCATAGCGTCCAGGGTTGTCGAAGTTGAAGCATCTTTCACCAAAGGTGCGATCCCGAATTCTCCCATCACGTCCTCCATTTCTTTGCAGACGAAAAAACGGATCTTGTTTTTTACACTTACGTCAAGCTGCTCAGGTAACACCCATTCTTTTTCCAATGCAGAGCGTAATTCTCTGCTTTTAAGAATAGCTCTCGGAATTCTTGACATTGTCAGTAGGAATGTAAGTAAGTTTTTTCTCTTGCTGAAAATACAGAAACTTTTCTCCCCAGCAATATTTAAAGAGGACATAATTCTGCCCTCCTATTTTCATTGGTTAGCTTAGGGAAGGGGGGTTGTCCATGGAGTCATAAATCTTGGGGATGCGGAAGGATGGGGGATTGGGAACGGAAAGGGGAGGGGTAAGGTCATAAATCTTGGGGACCCAGAAGGATGGGGGATGGGACAGGAAGGGGGGAGGGGGGAGGTCATAAGGTCATAAGTCATCAATCATTTTTTGACATAAGGTGTCTCCCTTTAGTGTGTGTAACTTCTTTCCGTCGAGAGCTGAGATTCTAAGAGGTTTATTCAATGGAGTGGTCTCTATGTTCAATTGTTGAACCAGACTAGAGTATAAGATTTTTCTCACATCCAGAATCTATCAAAGTAGATAACATGAGGGATTGATCCGTGAGAAACAGAGTTGCAGGTAACAGCAGGCGAGGAGATTTCTCAGATTGAAGATGGTCCGCCAGACTCCTCATTTCCTCTGGCGCACCCCGGCTTTTATCTTAGCTGGGCAGGTAGAAACAAAGTGACCAGGTTCTCCACAATACATGCAAAGGTTCCCCTTAAATCTCCTTTGCCTCTCCTCGGTTGTGAGCCTGGTATGACCGATCTGCATAGGCTCTACTTCTGAGGATTCTGTGGAGGGTGAGACGTAATGAGTCTTTGATACAGGAACAGATACAGGTTGATTTCGGCTCTTAAATCTGGACTCAGCCTCAGAGGACACTGGCAGAAAAGAGGTGTCATTAGTCTTAGCTGCTGGGGCAGAAACAGAAAAAACATGGCTTCTGACTCTGGACTTGAATCTGGCTCGCAATCTGTTATCCAGGCGGATGGTTAATCTTATGAGCTCTTCCGAGGTTGCTGGCTCATCGATAGTGGCCAGCTCATCCTTAAAGGATTCATCTAGTGCGTGGAAATAAGCGCTTTTGAGCGCAGATTCATTCCATCCGGAAGCAGCAGCTTTGACCCGGAAGTCGATTGAAAATTCTGCTACAGATCTATTTCCTTGTTTGAAATCCAAAAGACCACGAGATTCAGTGGACTTATCAGTGTCTTGGTTGAATACTTGTGAGAACTCTTGGATAAATTGTTCAAATGTACAAACAAAACTAGATGCAGAAGAGAATCTGGCCTTCGCCCATTCGAGGGCTTTTCCGGACAACTGAGACAGAATAAAGGCAATTTTCTTCTTGTCGTTAGGGAAACTGGACGGCGAATGTTCAAAAATGAGTTAACATTGGAACAAAAATCCCTTACACTTACTTGGAATGCCAAAAAACTTTTCAGGAAGTGAAGGGCGGAATTCAGGAAGCGACGGACCGGGTTCTGACCTGGGTGGAGGATTAGTCTCTTGAACCGGAAGTTGAGCGGGCTCCGTTCTTGGTGTAGCATTTTGCAGATAGCCGGCTATTTCCTGTAAAGAGCAGTTTGTTTGATCATGGCGTGTGTTTAACTCACGGAGGGCGGTGTCGTGGCTCTGAATCAGAGTTCGTTGTTGCTCCAACATCCTCCGGAGTGTTTCTGCTGGGTTAGTCTGTTGGCCAGAGTGTTCTGTCATGTTTGGCTTAAGGTTCCTAACCCACATGCAGAACACACTGAAGCAGCAGAAAAGTTCAAAGGTTTATTGAAATATTTCTGTACAAGGAATAAACAGATCCAGGGGTTAATCAGATCCTGGACTGGTCACGAGTGGGTTCACTGCAGAGGGGGACAGTTGAGTTAGTGGATGTCCAGGTAATTTGCAGGATGTGAGTGAGCAGGACAGAGCTTTGCGGCTGAGGGGGGGGACCTTTAGGGTCCAGAGGCTGTCAGCAGGCTGAGGGCTTGGCGGAGGCAGAGCTTGGTTTGAGTGTTTGCCGATCACAGATTAGAGTTTCCCTTTCAGATTCTTCTGAGAGCGGGCAGGCAGGTCTTTGACAGGAATGATTCTCCAGGGTTCTTCAGAGATCAGACAGGCAGATTTCCAACAGAGAAACTCTTCAGGGTTTCTGGTTTCAGGCAGGTTTAACCTGGGAAGCAGAAAGGAGAAATCAGATTAGGTTCAGGTTTTCAGGGAGTCAGACAGGCAGGTTGGCTCAGGCTTGCTGACCGTAACTGGCAAACACTCTGGCACTGAAGAGATGTCCTCTGCCTCCTTAAATACAGATCTCCTGATGAGCAGACGAGCGACAGGTGGTGCAATCAGCTCCGGCTCTAGGAGATCTAGTATGCCCTCTGGTGGAGAAAGTGGACAGACCTCCAGATCCCAACATTAACTTTGTAACATTCAGTTTAATCGGTTGCTCTTTTTACAAATTTTTAAAGTAAATACATTAGTGAGGTCTTCTTACGCTGTTTTGTGTTTTTTTTTAAGCCAAGAGAATTGGTATTTCTCCAACTTTTGTCCCTTCAGCCTGACAGAAATAAACGTCAGTTGCCAAACACAGATTTCCGACACATAGTGTATTTTTTATTTTTCATTGCTGATAGGATGGAAACTGGCTGATAGCAGGGCACACAAATTAAGACGTCCTGAGAGTGTAGAATTTCTGGTTAATCCCCTTCTAATGTAAAATATCAAGGATTATTGGATTAAGGACATTTTTAGTATAACACATCAGACATATCAATTTCAGACAAATTAGAAACAGTTGCTCTTTATTTCCCAAAGATATGGGAGGAGGAGAGGAGAGAATGGATGTTTGACTGAAATAATCTGTTCCCCTCCATAACATGGGAAGAAATTCACGTACCTGCAAGTCTTTCACTGTGTTTATTCCTCTCTTCATTAACAACAAATCCTGTGCATTTGGTCATATTTACTCTTCATTTGCAAAAATTAAGAGGGGAACCATATATTTCAGCTTACTGAAATAATCCGTTCCCCTCCATAACATGGAAAGAAATTAAATCACTTGCAAGTCTTTCACTGTGTTTATTCCCCTCACCACCAACAACAAACCCTTTGGTCAAATTTGACCATTATTTGCTATGTTATGAGAGAGAAACAATATGTTTTAGCCACCTGACATATTCCGCTCTCCCCATAACTTGGGGAAAAATAAAGAAATCCTTTGAAGTTGTCAATTTTTTTTTCCTGTATAACACTTGAAATATTTATTAAATGATAGTATACTATTATAAATATGACTGTTTGCTTGATGACCTTTATTAAATGTATTTTCGGTTTAAATGTTTATCTAACTATTTTCAAATATTACAAAAATAATTAAAAACAAACCACTGGAATTTGTTTTCCAGAAAGCTTATTTTGAAATGAGAAAGAGATGGGAAGCAAAACATCTTCAAACTTGGAAAACAAAGTCCTGTGGTTTGTTTTTTAATTTATTTTGGAATGACTGTGACCTGTATGTGTCATGAAGGGGTGTTTGTATGGAGGACCCAAACGCAGAGACCAGTAGGCAGAGGTGAATTAAACTCTGTTTATTCTGGTTCACAGGTCCAGAAGCAGGAATCAGAGTCCAACTGAAAATTACAAACATACCAGAACCAAGGAGACATCAGGGATTAACCAAAATTAGAAGCCAGGGAGAGACGAGACAAGGCAGGCAGATGATAGACGGGAAGTAAGACGAGGATCCAGCAAACAGGAACTGAAGAGGGAGGGCTTTTAAAGGGGACAGAGACAAAGAGAGAGCTGATGAGGGAATTGACAACCGGTGCAAGCAGAACAGAGAAACAGAGCAAGGGAGGACACAAGAGGGCAGCAGAGGACAACAAATGGAA
>NW_015152485.1:5175-6997 GCF_000732505.1 Cyprinodon variegatus
ATTATATATATAATAATAATTGTTCTTTTCCTTTGAATACTCCCTTAGAGCTTATTTTGTTTCCATTATGGAAAGTATTGTTTGGTTTTCCTGCGTGAAAAGTGTCGTGTGGTTTTCCTGTGTGAAAAGTGTCTTTTTTCCTACCACCAGATGGTGTGTGGGTAGCTCGCCATCCTCCGTCATCAAGCAAGTCGATGAAGGGGGAAAAAAAAAACCTGACCGTCGCGTAACAGTTTGTCTGAGAAGGTGGATATAACGTCAACTTGTTCTCATCAGAATGGTGTACCAGGCGTCAACAAAGCCCAGCCTGGTGAGAATTGCAGCGGGTATATTAGCGACGCTAGTATTGCAGGTAAATCATCAATTTCAGTTGGTACTTAACAACTCGCTGCAGATCCTCGAGTTCTAGTTTTTTGTTCAGTGATGAGTTGAGTTGGAGATTCTGATTGTTTTATTAACAACCGACGCCACAACCAACAGTGAGCAGCAGCACCGTGGGAAATCCAGGAAATACACATGAGGGTACCAGAATTTAAAGGGACGGCTTAAAGGGCAGGTGGGTGGGCCATGGTGGTAACGTGGGTTATTCTTGTTGTTAAGTTTAAAATTGTAGGTTTGTGATAAAAAAAGAAATTGAGTCCACACAGAATAGGGTTCTTTGGCTCCTCCAAGAGGAGAGAGTCACGTTCAGCTACATCTGCCCTATCTCGGTCTCCTCAGCAGAAGCTTTTTATTAGCAGATCATAACACATGGGTTGGGTTACAGAACAGTGTTCTTCTGAGGTGTTCTTCTCAAGGCAATTGATTGGGTCGTAGGACAAAATGCTCCTCTTGATTGAATCACAGCAGGATGCAACCGTGTGACTTTGCCTCATGAACCAATGATTGAATCACAGGATAGCCGGATGCAGGTCACAAAAGTCTACGACCCTCTTGATTGATTCAGAGCACACAAATGTAGCATAATTTTATATTCATAACTCTAACACTTGTGAATAACACTTGTACCGCATTTCTACTTTTAAGTTGATCTGTAGAAAGATCCCTTTATTGCTACATGAATCAAAAAAGAAACAATATCTAGCAACATTACATAAACTAATTCACAGACATTACTCTTTCAAATAAGCACTGTTTATTTTTTCTTAAAAAGTTAATTTTTTAAATAAATATGAATTTGATAATGTCTTTCTTCAGGTTCTGTTATTGCATGCTTCTTATTTCAACTTCTGTTTATAAGTCATGTATTAGTATACATATGCATGTGTTTAGAATATTTTATATATTCTACAAATATTTCCAATGAAATGACCTGTTTTATGTTAGACACAAAGGCAGTCATTCCTCAACAAAGGTCAAAGTTGTTAAAGGTGCTGAGGAAGCAGAAATAATCTTTGTTGACTTCCATGCCAGCCCTACGGGTGAACATTGTGGCTAAATAAAAACAATTGATGCCATCTCAAGGAGATTTTATTGGCCAGGAATGTCTGTGGACATCAAGAAATGGGTATGTTACATAAGCACTGGACAAAGAAAAGAAATAACACCAAGTACAAGATTTAAGTTTTAGGAAAATCATGTGTGCCTTTTTTTTATTTGTTTCTTATTTGTTTATTTTTTTTTTAATTATTTGTTTGTTATTGACTTTCACTTACTTCCCAGGTCTGTGAGTGCTCATTCTGTCAGGCCAGTGCTCAAGCACTGAAACAGCCATCAGTGTACACTCACATAAAGGCAGTGTTGGGAAAGTTCTCTTTCTACGTGAACTAGTTCAAAGTTCAGTTCACACATTTTAAAATGAACTAGTTCAGTTCATAGTTCA
>NW_015152485.1:9887-11508 GCF_000732505.1 Cyprinodon variegatus
TGTTCAAAGGGAGTTTTTCCTCTCCACTGTCGCTACAAGCATGCTTAGTGTGAGGGATTGCTGAAGAGTCAATGAGTCGATGCAATAAGCTGGTTTTCCTTAGATAGAAAACTTTGAACCAATTTGACTGGGTGATCTGGTGAACTGGAAAGTGACCTGAGATGACATGTGTTGTGAATTTGGCGCTATAGAAATAAACTGAATTGAATTCAATTATTGTTGTAGCTTAACTAAAAACTGCTTGAGAAAATTGTTAATCTATTAAAACTTTCATTTCAGGTTTCCCATCCCTTTGAATTAATTGGGATGGACCTCATTGGAAAACTTGCTGAAACCAATTCTGGACACAAGTATATTTGTGTCATGATTGACTACTTCACTAAGTGGCCACAGGCATATCCACTGAAGACTAAATCTGCACCTGAAGTTACGGAATGCATAGTTAAGTTTGTGCATCAGTTTGAAGCCCCAAAAAGGATTTTGACAGGCCAAGGAAGAGAATTTATAAATTCTGTAAATATTTCTCTCTTAGAGAAATGTAACACTACGAATGTCCACCATGACACTTATTAGGTTCTATGTGTTGTTTTAATATGCAGGCTATTTTGTCAGAGCTATTTGTTTATAAATGTTCAGATAAATCAAGACGTGTGCAAAGTACTCAATATCAAACAAAGTCTGTGTTCCCCCCTACCATCCCCAAACAAATGGGTTGGTTGAAAAATGAATGGGACCATTCAAAGGTGAGTGCTGTCTAACTATCTATTGTATTTTATATACTCTAATAATCCCAGAGTGAAATTTAACCCCTCCCCTTGGGGAGCAGTGGGCTGCCATTGTGCGGCGTCTGGGGAGCAGTGTGGGGCTAAGGGTCTTGCTCAGGGACCCAGAGTGGCAGTCTGTGGGAGTGGGGGATCGAACTCACAACCTCAGGATTCAAAGCCCTATGCTCTTACAAAACATGCTTTGTTCTTGATAAGAAAAATGTTTAATTCATTTGTTATCATTCACAGATGAACCCAATGAATTCTGAAATAATTCTGGCAATAAACAATCAACACCACTGGACTTTAGTGGTAATAAATCTTTTTTTATAAACTTTAAAAACATTAATTAGCATATTTATCTCATAAACAAAAACCACATAAATGATGTCAAATGAACTTTCTAGGTGATCTATCCACAAGAAAAAAAGGTTTTTGTTCTTGGATGCACTGGGGGAATCAAAACAAGAAATCAAGAAATGCTTGCTGGTTGAACTGGTTGAACTGTAAAGTGCCTTGAGATGGCTTGTGTTGTAAATTGGGACTATAGAAATAAACTGAATTGAATTGCTGCTATTGCACTTCTGGTTAGACCTACACTGCATTTCGTTGCCTTCTACCTGTACCTGTGTAATGACAATAAAGTTGAATCTAATTTAAATCTGATCTAATCAAATCACAAGGTATGGTTAAAAAAGATTTTTTTACTGAAGTATGAAAGTCATATAAAATTGTTCTTATGAATATATCTATACTTACAGGGTATTTATGATGAGGAAGGAGTGCAATGTCTCGCGTTGGACATGTGACACTGTCAAGCATCCAAAACAACAGGATAGGACATCATGTGGTGCATT
>NW_015152485.1:13658-17147 GCF_000732505.1 Cyprinodon variegatus
TTGAGACATGCACAGGGAAAACTGTCTTTGTTACTTCAAGCTGTACCTCTCAGTTTGCAGAAATGATCCTAGCAGAAGAGGTTGTGGATTTTCCTGTTTCCACTGAGGCAGTCTACAGCATGAGGTTTGAAATTGCTGTGGGACTTATCCTTAACAGTGGTGAGGATAACATTTATATTTTTATTTTCAGTGTTAATGATCGCTATCACAATTACTATTATTTGTATGTTTCACTGAAACATCTATACTTAGCCCAAAATTAATACATTAACATGGAATCTGAAAACATTTATTTATGGACATTGATTGTACTGGGATATTCATGTGTGTGTTTTTATAATGTTGTTACCAGATGACCCAAAAGACTGTTGCCACTTCTGTGGAGAGATGGAAAGTGACACGGACGTGAACTGGGTAAGAACATTTTTAAAAGACTTAGTGTAAGTTAAATGAAGAGGACAAGTTTTATGGAATTGTATCTTGCATAATCAAGCTTTGATAGGATCCTCCAGCAATTGGAATATAAGGGAATGTGAAATTATTGATTGCGTAGTGTAATTGCAAAGAAAACCTTACATTTTTGGTTTCTTTCCTAGATCCTCTGTGACATGTGCCTGAGGTGGTTCCATCAGGCGAGTGTGGGAAGCCCACCAACTGAAAAAAACTTTTACTGCTTTGCATGTTTGCCTTAGGTTCCTGAGTTTGCTGTGGTGTGCTGGTTTATGCATGTTGTTTAATGCTTCATAAATGACATTTTAAAAACTATGTTTCATATTTATTCTTCCAAGACTTTAATTTAACATAGTTATGGAAAGATTTACATTCCAAGGCCCCTTGCCTTTGTGAAATGAGGAGCAAATGTTTTTGAATCAAAGTTAAAGACTTGATGCTCATTTTTTGCCCATGTTATTGGGAGAATTGATTATATCAGGCAGCTAAAACAGTTGAAATATATGGTTCCCCTCTTTTAATCATGGCAAATGGAGAGTAAATATGACCAAATCCACAGGATTTGTTGTTGATGGTCAGAGGAATAAACACAGTGAAAGACTTGCAGGTATGTGAATTTCTTCCCATGTNCATCTATCTATCTAGATCTATACTCTGTGTGTGACATAAAATATGGATCTCCATCCCTGCCACAAAGGCCATCAAATAATGTTTAAAATAAAAAGTACAGTAGGTTGAAAAGGGCAGAGTATCCATCCATCCATCCATCCATCCATCCATCCATCCATCTTTCTCTCTTTCTCCATATAGGCTAATGATCGTTCTCTCTCTCCATAGTTCCCCTGTGGCGCGAGCACAGGGCGACTGTTGCGCGCCTTTAGCTAGCATGCGCGTTTCCTGTCGCTTGCACTGAGAATCGTGCCGCCTGCACTGTGCGGAGATGCAGGGGAAACCGTATCTGATTTCAACGTAACACCAGTATTTCCATGTGGAAAACGTTGTTTTGCTGCAGGAGTCCTCCTGACTCTCCATCTCTCTGTGTGCTGTACGTTAACACCCGCCAGCAGAAACACCCACCTACCCAACTGACAGACGGAATCTCACTATACATCAGCCATTCTCATCCTCCCCTCTCTCATGACAAGGCGCGCACGAGTCCTATCATGAAAAAAAGGTTTCATTGTGTGACCTGAGTAACGCGCAGTAACGGGGTGTCTGCAATGGTAACTGCGTTATAGTTACAGTCAAAGTAATTAGTTAGATTACTCGTTACTAAAACAACTTTCAACGCCGTTAGTCCCATCACTGCTGCCCGAGGTTTTTCTGCATGGAGTTTACTTGTTCTCCCTGAGCATGCACTGGTTCTCTCCGGGTACTCCGGCTTCCTCCCAAAGTCCAAAAAAAATCACTGTTAGGTTAATTAGCTTCTCTAAATTCTCCTTAGGTGTGAGTGTGAACGGTTGTTTGTCTCTGTGTTGCCCTGTGATGTAATGGAGACCTGTCCAGGGTCGACCCCGCCTCTAGCCCGGTGACAGCTGTAGATGGGCACCAGCACCCCTCTCTACCCCAGCAGGAATAAGCATGATGGAAAATGGATTTATGTTTCCAGCAGCACTTTGTTTCAACCTTATGAAGGAAGTTTGTATGATATTGATGTTTGCAGCTGAGCCAGATGCAGTTTAATCTGCTGGTTACCCTCAAATTGTCCATTTCCCAGGGTTTAGTTTTGACAGCATGTCTTTCTCTTTAGAGATTCTGATCTTAACAATAGCGCCACCTATTGCAGCCTTCTTCCCATTGCCCCCCTCCCCCCCAAAAAAAAACACAAAGTCAACGATATGCACATGAATTACAGGCCCAAGAAGATACAGCCTTCCTTAAACTTTATTCTATTAATGTGATTTTTTCAGTTTTTATTTTATTTCATGTTATATTATGTTTATCAACCATCAGTTAAAAATCAAATGGAGGAAAATAAATCCATAGATATGAGAAAATCGACCTTCTATTTTGTTATTTTTTATATTTTTATCTGCACATAACAATATGGAACAAACAAACCTGAAATTCAGACCCTGAAATTCTCTTTATGGAGGAATTATTTCAGTGCATTTTTGTTCAATAAATTTAAAAGTTTTGCTTAACATAAAGTGTCTTAAGTGTCTTGTTTTTTGGTATTATTGGATTTACTTTAGGTTGCAGTTTATCTGACACTTTTTAGAATCTGAAATAATCCTGCAGACACTTTTTTTTTTTCATGGTTTCCATTGGCACAGTCTGGGAAACAGAGCAGACGGCCGTGCATCACAAGGATATCAGACAAAGCGAAATGGAAGAGGGAGTGTTCAAAACGAAAAGCAAGAGCCCGGGGCCTAAAGAAGCCCATCTGCTCACCGATTAATGAGGAATTCTTTGAAAATCTGTGCTATTTTGGATTCATTTAACGTTGAGATGAAGTGGCTGTAAAGGCAGGTTTGGTTTTCTAGCGGAAGGCGTGTGGGATTGTTAGCATCGCCACCAGTGATTATGATGAAATTACTTCAGGAAATGGGCTGAGAACATTGTTTTATTTTAAGACTTTGAGCACCACTTCAAAGAGGTGAACTTATCTTTTTATGGAGTCTAAAAAATGAGCTCAGTGCTTCCTTATTGAAGCTCAAACTGGAGACACGTCCAGCAATCCCTGATCACACTGAATTTATGACTTTACTGACTTTATAAAGGTAAAGATTGTGACTTTCAACCTTTTTACACTGCAAAAACAAGGCAAATGAGTAAAAATGACTTAAATGAATTTATTTACCTACCTAAGTTAATTAAGTTATTTACCTACTCAAATGAAGTAGGTAAATATGATGATTTACACGAGTACTAAGAGATTGAAGTTTTTGGGAAGTGACGTTTTTTTGTTTCCGCTTAGCCGATTGACGCCTTGCGGGTTTTTAGAAACAGGGAAATTGGCCTTTTTTAAAGTCTAAAATATTTTTTACGACCAACCTTTTCCATTTTTTATTTTAATAATAGTTATAATAATAATAC
>NW_015152485.1:19303-23740 GCF_000732505.1 Cyprinodon variegatus
AACCAATGTGCACTGAGGGGTGGCCGAAAGCAGATACCAGAAAGTCAGGGTCAATCTACAATGTTCCAAAAAGAAAAATGAACAACCACAACATCTATATTTTCTATATAAATAAAATCTATACTTTCCTGCACTGGAAATAATCGAAATCTAGATAAGTCATCTTTTCTTTAAATGAGTGCATTTGTTCTTGGATATAGGAGGTAAAAGAGACATTTTGCCAATGGAACAAGACAATTTAGACTTAGAATAAGAAAACAAAATTGCATTGTCTTATTTCAAGTGCATATTATCTAATTATCTCATTTTAAGAGTAAAATTACTCATTCCATTGGCCAACTATGACATTTACTGACTTAAATTCAGGAGAAATACACTTAAGTTAAGACATTTTTACTTATTTCAAGATCGTTTTTTCAGTGTGCAGCCTTTTCTCACAAATAGACGCATATATTTAAACTAGGGATGTCCCGATCTCGATATCGGCCCGATCTTTTCCTATTTTCCCGTGATCGGAGATCGGCTACATTACCTGACTAGTCGGCAACTGCCGTAAAGTACCCGCTAGTTACGATTGACGGTAGTTGCGCAATACAAACCTCTGCGGCGGGTGCAAAGCAATCATGTCAGAGTGTGGAAGCATTTTACTGTCGCCAGTGAAGACTGTCCTAAAGCTACTTGCAATGTCTGCAACATGGCAATTTCAAGAGGACGTAGCCGCAGAGCTACATTTAACACCATGAACTTGATTCGTCATTTGAGGACAAAACATGACGATGTGTATGAATTGTTTTGTAAAGCTGCAGAAGGAAAAGTTAATAAAGCAAAGCAACAAACGCTGGACGTTATGAGGAGAAACAAATACTCCGACGAAAATAATAGAGCAAAGAAGATCACAGAAAGGTTGGTCGAATTTATTGCTCTTGACAACTTGACTAATTAAGATATGTGAGTGAGGCATAACTGGAAAGAGCTTTGTGGTTATTATTATAACTAAGTATTCAGGTTTGGTTGTTTAGTTGTTTTTAGAGCTACGTACGTGTTTGTTCATGACTGAAGAACGATCTTAATGATTTTAATGTTTCAGTGATTGTGCTACTTTTAAGTTTGAATTTATTTGATTGAATTCTGTTTACTTACTTTTTAAGTTGGATTGACATGTTTCAAATTAATTTACTGAATTGTGACTATTTGTCAATCTGTCAACGCCACATTTAAGATGAGCGAGGGCATTTTAAATTTGCTCATTGGTCAGTGCACTTTATTTTTATTGACTTTATGGCAGCCTATATTAATCACTTATAAGCTAAAGGTGGATCTTGGATAGCAATTTCTATTTGATGATACTGTAATTCTGGGTTAGATCTTTAGTTCATTGCATTTACAATAATAATAGTAATGCTTTTTGAGCAAATATTAGTCTAATAAAAAGTTGAGTTTCTTGCTCAAAATATATTTGAGTTTTTTCAATTTCACTACTAAAGAGAAAATATCGGATCGGATTTGAGGTTAAAAGATCGGATAAGGATCGGAGGCCTAAAATGCTGATCGGGACATCCCTAATTTAAACATCCGTGTCTAAATTAAAGGCGTAGAGGACAAAATTCTTTCAGGTTTGAGTTCTGGGGCGAACATTTTAATCATTACCTACTTTTTTCAATAATCGTTCTGCATAAAATTAATATTTAAATCTACTAATATCTACATTAAATATATTACTTATTATTAAAGTCTGTTATTTTTCTCTGATTTCACGGAAGACTCCTAAAGGATTTCCAAAGAGATCATTTTCAGAAAAGAGCATCAATTCTGTATCTTTTTATGTTAGTATATAGATGTGAATAATTAATCAAAGTGTTTTTGTCGTCAAATAACTGTTAATATATGGAAAATTAAAATGTTGAATAAGTTAGAACATTCCACTTGAGAGTAATACTGCTTCCAGCGTCGGAATTAAAGGGAAACAATTGTAGGTGGGGGGCAAAGGATTGATTAAGGGTGGCCATGGCCCCCCATCTAGCTCCGCCCCTGCTGTAATGTTTGTCTTTGACTTTGTTTGAACTTAACTCAGGTTTTTATTCATTTCTTTTTTCTAATTATCCTCATTTCCCTTCAGTGTCTTTATTTTGGTACTTTTCCATCAACCGTTTTTATTTTTAATTTTCCAAATACTGAAAAAGTGGCTCTACAATCAGACAGTCGGCCTCCATTTTTCTTTTGATGAACTCAGTCTTTGATCTGCCTCTACTGTAGAAATTCTCTTTGAACTGTTAGAAATGGTGGATATCATTGCTCTGATGAGCTTTAGTCTTTGAATATCTTTATAGGATTTGGTTTTTAAAAGGTCACACAGAAAGATAAAGAAAAAAAAAGGATTTGCGTTTCATGTCATTAACAAACCAACCGGCTCTAATGTTCGGACCTCAGATTTGTCCCGGTCATCTTTCTTTCACATCTGAGTTTTAAAGTTATAGAGAAATGTTTTCTCTTCGCTTAGCGGAGATATGGATGTTTGATTGTGTTTTCCATGCAGAGAGAGAATAATCGACTATAACGGTGCCGTTTATTTAAGCATCATGTGCAGAAATAAGCAAAGTATTATGAGAGTAACACAGAAAAGGCATAAGAAGCTGAATAGTTTCTATGTCGAGGTTTGATGGATGGTGATAATAGCTTCTCTATCCGTCTCTTTATGATGCCTGTGAAATATTTCCCAGTTTAATGCTGGCATCCAGTAGAGACCTTGATTTATGCTGGTAGACAGACGGGGCATCCGCTTTTCTCCAGAGAAGAAAAATGCTTCTAATCCAGATTTAATTCACTATCTCTCTGTCTAAGAGCATAGTAAACTAATATGGATCAGCAATCAATCACTGGAAAAAATGGAAATCTAGATAAGTCGTTTTTTCTTTAAATGAGTGCATTTGTTCTTGGATTAAGGAGGTAAAAGCGACATTTTGCCAATGGAACAAGACAATTTACACTTAAAATAAGGAAACACAATTGCCTTGTCTTATTTCAAGAGCATATTATCTAATTACCGTATCTTATTTTAAGAGTAAAAATACTCAAAATATCTCATTTACCTATTTAAAATAAGGGTAAATGCACTTAATTTAAGGATTTTTTACTTATTTATAGATCGTTTTTCCAGTGTAAGAGCTTAGTAAACTAATGGGGATCAGCAATCAATCACTGCAAAAAATGGAAATCTAAATAAGTCATTTTTGCTCAAATTAAGTGCATTTTTTCTTGAATTGAGGAGGTAATTGAGACATTTTGCCAATGGAACAAGACAATTACATTTAAAATAAGAAAGAGACAATTGCTTTGTCTTATTTCAAGTGCACATTATCTAATTATCTTATTTTAGGAGTAAAAATATTCATTCCATTGGCAGATCATCTTATTTACACTGCAAAAAATTAAAATCTAGATAAGTCAATTTTTCTTAAAATAAGTGCATTTGTTCTTGAATTGAGGAGGTAAAAGAGACATTTTTCCAATGGAACAAGACAATTTACTCTTAAAATAAGAAAACATAATTGCATTGTCTTATTTCAAGTGCATGGTAAATAATTATCTTATTTTAAGAGTAAAAATACTCATTCCATTGGCAAATAATCTAATTTACCCACTCAAATTAAGGGTGAATACACTTAATTTAAGAAATTTGTACTTATTTCTAGCTCGTTTTTGCAGTGTACCTTCTCAAATTAAGGGTAAATACACTTAATTTAAGATTTTTTTTTTACTTATTTCTAGATGTTTTTTGCAGTGATCAAACCTTCACTGGAAAAACGATCTAGAAATAGGCAAAAATGTCTTAAATTAAGTGTATTTTTCCTTAATTTGAGAATAATTTGCCAATGGAATGCAAGAATAAATGCACCTATTTTAAGAAAAAATGACTTATCTAGATTTTGATTTTTTCCAGTGTGGGGAGCAGTGGGCCGCCATTGTGCGGAGCCTGGGGAGCAGTGAAGGGTAAAGGGTCTTCGCTCAGGGATCCACAATGGCAGTCTGTGGGACTGGGGCTCCAATCAGAACCTCAGGATTCCAAACGCAATGCCCTAAACATTAGGCTGTACGTATTTGTACGAAAAGTAATCTTTTAACTACCTGAACAGGCGTGTATCCCTTTAGTCATGTACAAAAAACTATTTAATTACTTATTTTTTGGTGTTTTTTGAAGCGTATGGCGATTTGACCTGTTTTTTATATATAATATATATCGAACAATAAAAAAAGTTCAACAAAAGTAAAACTCCAAAAACATAAATCCACAAAAGTCTAAAAATAACAAAGACCAGGCCAATTAGCCGATTGGGAGCAGGTGGGAACAGAGGAGGCAAGAAGGGAGCTGCACTGCAAAAACCATCTAGAAACAAGTACAAAATCTCTTAAAATAAGTGCATTTACCCTTGATTTTAGTAG
>NW_015152485.1:24115-27016 GCF_000732505.1 Cyprinodon variegatus
CATCTTCAAACTTGGAAACAAAGTCCAGTGGATTGTTTTTTCTTATTTTTTTGGAATTCCTAAGGGATGCAACCCCAAAAAAAATCGACATTGGAACGGATTTGGTCGTATTGAACTTTGCAGGCACACTTCTACAACTACAACTCATTTAGTTTGGAAACTCAACGAGTTAATCAGTGATTTAATAACATGAGTTTCAAACATAGACAAACACACACTGCAAAAAAATGTAAATCTCAATAAGTCATTTTTTCTTAAAGTGCTTTTTCTCTTGAATTGAGGAGGTAAATGCCAATCAAACAAGATTATTTACATTTAAAATAAGAAAACAACAATTGCATTGTCTTATTTCAAGTGCATATTATCTAATTATCTTATTTTAAGAGTAAATATACTTATTGTATTGACAAATTATCTTATTTACCTGCTCAAATTAAGTTTAGATACACTTAATTTAAGACATTTTTACTTTTTTCTAGTTTTTGCAGTGTATCCTAACCTGCACTGCGAAAATGATCTAGAAATACGTAAAATTTTCTTAAATCAAGTGTACCTATTCCTAATTTCAGTAGGTAATTAAGCACTGCAAAAAATTGAAATCAACCAAGTCATTATGTGTTAAAATAAGTGCATTTATTCTTGAATTAAGGAGGTAAGTGAGACACTTTGCCACACAAACAAGACAATTTACATTTAAAATAAGAAAAAACAATTGCATTGTTTTTATTTCAAGTGCGTATTATCTAATTATCTTATTTTAAGAGTAAAAATACTCATTCCATTGGCAAACTATCTCATTTACCTGCTCAAATTACAGCTAAATACACTTAATTTCAGACATTTTTACTTATTTCTTGATTGTTTTGTAGTGCAATTAAGATAGAAGCCACCCACAGCCCCAAATGGTACAGGCTTACACTGTAAAAACGATCTAGAAATAAGTAAAACATTCCTTAAATTAAGTGTATTTACCCTCAATTTGAGTAGGTAAATGAGATAGTTTACCAATGGAATGAGTATTTTTACTCTTAAAATAAGATAATTAGATAAAATGCACTTGAAATAAGACAATCCAATTGTGTTTTCTTATTACAAATGTAAATTGTCTTGTTCCATTGGCAAAATTTTCTCTTTTTCTTCCTAAATCTAAGAACAAATACACTACTTATTTTATCTTTAATTTTAAGATTCACTGACAGTGTTTCTTTCTGTTTCTGCTTCTCTAGTTTGGTTCTGTTTTATATAAAAAAAAAACCCAAACCAAATTCCTCAAACCATGACTTAAGGAGGACAAACAAAAGAAACCCATTTACTTGGCGTGATCGAACTTTAGTCGTTTTTTTTCTTATTCTCGGTAAAAACGAGCCGAATTGGTTCATTTTGCGACATTGAATAAAGTTAAAGGAAGTCATGGTCCGTTCTAGCGTTGCTCCAACGTCAGCAGATCAGCTCTGTTGATATGATGGGAGTCCACAAAGTAGATAATTAAATTAGTAACGAGAACAGAAGACTGGACCATGTGACAGCCATGGATGTCCACTGGTGGGAAATATTAAATTAAAAGAATTAGCAGCAGTGCTGGTTTTTAAGTCGATTTCAGAAGCTCACCGTGTAAAATTCACTAGAGCCTTCAGCACTGCTGCCTTTAAAGAGAAACGAAGCTGTTTAGTGATTTATTTATTTTTTATGTAACCAACAATGCTATACGGAAGAGGATTAGGGCCACTAAAAAAAAAAGGTTAACTGATTTTTTATTTTTATATTATTTCATTACTGTATGGGAAAAAAGTCAGAATTCTGATTTTTTTCCTCAGAATTCTGATTAAAGTCAGAATTTTGAGAAAAAAGTCAGAATTCTGAGAAAAAAGTCAGAATTCTGACTTTAATCTCAGAATTCTGAGAAAAAAGTCAGAATTCTGAGAAAAAAGTCAGAATTCTGACTTTAATCTCAGAATTCTGACTTTTTTCTCATGTTAAACTGAAATAAAATTTAAAAATCAGTTAACTTCTTTTTAATCCTCTTCCGTAATGCTAAGACAAATCTCACACCCAGGAACTTTACAGAACATTTATTCTACAAACCAAGAAAATTTAATTCTTTATACGGATGAAAAATAATACTTTGCATTTTGATATGTTTATTATTTGGGCTTGATCATAAATAGCTGAACATAAATCATTTACATTATATAATTACCATATACAGAAGACATAACATAATTCAGTTCAATTCAGTTTATTTCTATAGCTATTATTAAAGCTGTAATTTTACTGAATTTAAGGATAAGAAAATGCATTATAATGTTGAATATGTTTTTGCAACCAGAACTCTTTACTCTTTGGATGAAGCTTTTGAAGTTTAACATATGATTTTTTAATTAAAAGCATAAATATGGACATTATACTGTGTTCTTTATTATATACACTTAAAACTTTAAACACTTAACTAAGTGGACCATATTTATTAGGGGTGGAACGGTTCACAAAATCCACGGTTCGGTTCGGTTCACGGTTTCTGGTCATGGTTTTCGGTTCAGTTCGGTATATGTTGATTGTTACCCCGAAATCCCATAATAATTAATGAAAAAAATCCAAAAAAATGAATGAATTGTAATTATTTTTAATGATCCGCAGAAACCCTGGATCATTTCCGCATGTTTTGCTTTTTTGAATTTAATCATCTGGCGCATGCTCTCTACGATCTCCAAGGAACTCAGAGCGGAGCGGACGAAGCCACAGTGGAGGCTGTAGGCTTTGCTTTGAGCAGCCGGTCTGGAGCGCAGCGGGGCGGAGCGCTGACGGAGTATGAGGGATTTCGGGGTTAGCCTGACATGTTGGTCGTGTTGCTGTTAGCATAAACAAAACGTGTTGCACAATGCCTGCACACTGTTGCACTTTTAT
>NW_015152485.1:27794-33178 GCF_000732505.1 Cyprinodon variegatus
CCATGGACTGTTCTCCCTGCTGCCCTCTGGGAAGAGGCTTCACAGCATTCAATGCAGGGCCAATAGGTTCCAGAACAATTTCTTCCCCCCTGCCATCAGACTGATGAACTGTTGAAAAATCAAATGTCACAGACTCTGCATCAAACTGATAACACCAAACCAGAATACTGCATATTTGCACCATATATATTAATGCTCTGAACTTCCATTTTAATGACGATAAAAGTTGTCTAAGATGAGTAAAAATAAAAGCTTAAAGCCCAAAGTAACTCAGGATAAAATACATAAATGGATGCCATTGGCTTAAAACCTTTTTTAGCTAATTTTTTTAGCTCTTCCAAAGAGAAACAGTTTCTTGGCAATCTATGACTGTTTTCTTATTTTATGTGAGTTATCCAAGTTTAGTGAATTGTTAAGGGGGGTATTTTATGTGTTGAACCAAGAAAAACTCCTTCAGTTTGTGAATTGAAAGGTAATGTGAGTATCGATCCGAAAGAGTCAAGAGTCCCCTGTTAGTCTCTATTAAAACACAATGCCAGCAGACGCCTTAGAATCACCTGATGGGGTCATATAGAATATAACCTTTGCTGAATGAAATTCCACAAGAAATCCAATCTGTCTTAGTAGGACTCAGAGGATTAGACTTAAAGGTATAGAGACAAATTTTTATTTCCGGGTGGATCGTCTCAATAAGCGGTCCTCCTAATTGTCAATCATTCTGGTGATATGTTTACGTAAGGCCGTCCTACGCGCTCATCCCGTTAGCGATCTATTTCTGTGAATTTCTTTCCCCTTTAAATGAAGGTCACGTCCCAAAGGGGATGACTAGTTTTTGAAAGTAATGTGTGTCATTTGTCATTTTTAGTTGGTAACATAAGGGGAGAAAAAAAATCAATAAATCATATTTGGTAGAAAAAAAAAATGTGATTAGATTTTTGAGCCATATTGCCCACCTGAACACACAGTCATAACCACGGCTTAGAGACCTGGATTTTCTGAACTGCAAACCAAAGTCAGCCATTTTTATCAGGTGTGTTGAAGCAGAAACAGCATCTAAAATATGCAGCAATATAACAACAATTCACTGGACTTTGTTTCCACGTTTCAAGACGTTTCTCTTCTCACCCAGGAAGCTTTTTCAATTCAAAATGTCAGAAATAGCGTTGAGTTCCCTATTTTTATTACTTTAAATTTGTTTAGAATATGATGTGAGACATCTTTCTTAGTTTTACAAAAAGTACATTGTTCAGGTGTGGGAAATAACCCCTCAGCTTCTTTCAGAGTCAAATAACATAATTTTATTATTTTAATAAAATAATAAAATTATTTTATTATTTTATTAGATTTTTCTTAGCCAGATTTTCTCTAATGAAATCTAGATATACGTAGAATTTGGATAGTTGTTTTTTTTACGAAATCAAACCATGTGAAACTAAAACTTTTCCACTTGAGGAGGCTTGAGATTGACAGATGACAATTTTTTTTTTTACTCTTAAATGTAAAATGTTCATATATTTGTCTACAATTTAGTTATAATTACTGC
Organism: Cyprinodon variegatus; assembly: GCF_000732505.1. NCBI lineage: Eukaryota > Metazoa > Chordata > Actinopteri > Cyprinodontiformes > Cyprinodontidae > Cyprinodon > Cyprinodon variegatus. The sequence goes on from NW_015152485.1 coordinate 29,338, forward strand.
TTTATTTGGTTTTCTCTATCAGCTATATATATATATATATATATAAAATAAACCACTTATAACAATTCAATTAAGCTAAGTAATAACAGTTTTTTCACATTGACATCCTGTTTTAAGATGATGGATAACACAAAGAGATGTTAATTATTAAACCGCTTCATATTTATGCTAATATTTTTAGCAGTTATACATCTCAACATCCTATCTACCAGTTCATAACACAGTGATCACCTGATCAGTGGGAACTGGTGTACAGTTTACATTGGAGTACCTTCGCTGTCATTCTTACATGCCTTTACGCAACATCTGGCAAAGGTCTCTTAATTTGTCCACACCTTTATTTTTGGTACTATGTTGTTCAGCTAATGGATAAGTCAAAGACATTTACTTGCCGGCACAATCCTAAGAAAAGCTGCTGTCTGGACAGCTGTACAACAGGCAGAAAGTGAAAGGAAAGTCCCCAAAAGGTTTAATAAGCAGGCAGCACACTGAGGAACTTCAAATAAATACATAGGGGAAGGGAATAATGAGATAGATGAAGGTTTAACAGAAATAAATAGTGAATTGTCATGGTTTTGGTTCTGTTAAGTTTTCATTGGTCCTATTTCTATTTTTGTGTTCTATTTATTTTTGATTGTATTTGAGTTCTTAAATATTTCCTGTTTGCCCTCTTGTGTCAGTCTCCTTTTCTCCCAGCTCCCTTCTTGCCTCCTCTGTTCCCACCTGCTCCCAATCGGCTAATTGGCCTGGTCTTTGTTATTTTTAGACTTTTGTGGATTTATGTTTTTGGAGTTTTACTTCTGATGAACTTTTTTTTTTGTTAAACCTTCAAGTAACCACCTCAAGTTTTGGGGTCTGCATTTGGGTCCGGTCAAACCTCCACCCCCACCTTGACACAATAATATTTTATCATTTAGAATTAGTTGGTCAATTTTAATTCAAACCTATTGTCCTTTAGTTTGAAATGTTTAAAGTAAAAATAGCATCTGTCATGTTTAATATTCTGTCATATTAAGTTGTATATTCTCATACACTGGAAAAACAATCTAGAAATGAGTAAAAATGTATTAAATAAAATTTATTTAACCTTATTTTGAGTAAGTAAATGAGCTAGTTTGCCAATGGAATGAGTATTTTTACTCTTAAAATAAGATATTTAGATAAAATGCACTTGAAATAAGACCTTGGAACGGTGTTTTCTTATTTTAAATGTAAAATGTCTCTTTTACCTTTTCAGTTCAAGAACAAATGCACTTATTTTAAGAAAAAAAGACTTATCTAGATTTAGATTTTTCCCGTGTACTCACTGGTGTAGGTAGTGATTTTATTAGACCTTTGCAATCTGCTCTTTGTTCATTTGGTATTTTCTCCACCTTTGCCTCTGAGAGTTTGGACAAAACGGTGAAATTGACAGGTCTGTCTGCAGGGGGTTGTTAATGAGACCGGGTCTTTTTGCTGCATTAATTAGATAAAAACAGCTCCTGCTTCTCACTTTTATTCAAAGATAGCTTCCACTACTGTCATTAACAACAGCAGGATCAGTGGCTTCTGGTGATTTTAACACCGACAATAAGTTTTAACGAGTTTGAACAAATGTTCTCCTGTTGTTATTGACCTGATCTATCTTGGCCTGTATCTGGAGCATGTTCCCTAATGGGAAAATTATGGATTCCTGCAGGTTGAGCACTGTTTGTGTCAGCTGGCAGGGTTTGCAGAACTAACACCTTTGTTCACTGCCTTGGCAATTTGTGCAATTTAGTGCAGAAAGCCCTAAAAATAAAAATGCGACGACGTATTTGGACAAAGACATGGCTGAGCAAACGTGGCTACTAAGGTCTGTCAATTTTACAGAAAAAACTCCCTTTCATTCATTGCCCCCCCTTGTCATCTGAAAAAAAGAAGAATCCGATTTGCCCACGACAGCCTTACGACGGCCGACTGAATTTCAAATGTTTGATTTTCTCCTGACCTTATGATTTCTGATGGGGAGGTGGTCGTTTGAGGCTGATCGCCCCTCGTTACCCCCTGTACACTGCACCACGCACCATCAGGCTGATTGAAAAATTCTTGCCCGACTGGAGAATCGCCCAAAAAATCGTACAATGTATACCCAAATTTATATTTCCTGACAAACATTGAAAGCTCAGAGCAAGTTTGCAGTGTTCCATTGAAGTCTTGCTCTCTGTCGCACTCGCTCAGCCTGATACTACGTTCACACCGGACGCGGCAGGCGCAGCAGAAGCAGCGAGTTTACATGCAAAGTCAATGGTTGCGTCAAGGCGCAGCAAAATGTCCCGCGGCGCGTTTCGAGCATCTGACGCGCGTGACGCGCCGCATCAACCAATCAGAGAAGCTGATCTGGGAGCTAGCCGTGAGACAGACACATCGCTGATGATACAGAGCGCTGTGATCGCTCCTCTGAAACAGTTTATTGACGCATAAATTAACTTAAAATGCTGAAAACTGCAGAATATGTTCGCTTTTATTATCCTGCTGCCTGCAGTTTGGATTATTTAGATGAAAAACACCTACCAGCCGCCGCGGTGAACCGCGAGGAGGCGACCCGGCCAGACGCTGCTGTTGAATGGGATTCCTACTGACAGCGCACCGCTGGTATGTGGGGGTCTGAGCGGCTCCGACAGAAATAATCTTGGAAGGCAGGATGGTAATCTGGATGAACTGACTGCACTAATTAAGATTTCAGGTGGATTTTCTCACTTAAAAACATATTAAAACTACTTTATTCCCACTGATCACAGCAAATATAGCTGCAAGACAAAGAAAGGATAGAGTAGCTCCGCCCAACGCGCGTCAGACACACTTTTTACACAGCAAAGCTACTTCAGCCGTACATCAGAACTAACTGGTACAAGCAGCAAAAATGAAGCAGCAGACGCGATTTTGCTGCCCCTGCTGCGTCCGGTGTGAACGTAGCATGAGTCTTTCTAAATAGCTTTCTATACCTTCTGTCCTTCCCTTGACTTCCTCACTGATAATGAGTGTAGCTGATGTTCAGTGATCAGCTACACTCACATACTTGGTTTTGGTTTTAATTGCAGCAACTGAACATCAAAGCCTAAACTGGGATTTGTACTCACAACCCCCACATATGTATTGCTCTACTCAGTGATTAATCAAAGACCTACCTGTCCTTCTCCTCTTTTCCCTGCAGCATCTCTGTGGGTGTAGGTTTCTATGGCAACAGTGAGACCAATGACGGCGTGTACCAGCTGACCTACTCCCTGTACAATGCCAACCACACCCTGGGCGGTGTCGACAGCCTGGTAGGTTCAACAGTGAATGCCTTATAATGAAGCGACACGATGAGGGGGTTGACCCAGAAGAGACCGGTTTCAGGCTGTATTTAGAAAATGTCGTTTCTAGCTACCAAACACACACCTGAGCAAAGGGAAAATCTCAAAGGAACCTAGCTTACTGTGTCTTTTATGGTTCTTTAGTCCTTTCTATGATATTTGTTGTGTTTTTTTGTTTATTATAAATCCAATGTTGACAAATTGACACACTGTAAATACACCAAAAAGCTCCCAAAGTCCCTGTGGTCTCAGCGAAAGACAAAGCACTCCACTCTCCCCCACTCGGCTTGTGTGAACATGATGTTATTTTTACCCTCCCATCACTCAGATGTCTACATGAAGGTTACAGCTATAACATTTCCTAATAATGAAGTGGCAGTTTTTCTGCTTTAGATCAGATTTTGACTTTAATTCTGCCTCAGTACTGTTTCCTATTTGCTCTTTAAAGTTGTAGGGAAGTCATATCTAAATTTCAAATAATTCTGACTTAAACGTGTATATAAATGTACTCTTTATCAGACTCTTTA
>NW_015152485.1:34647-39478 GCF_000732505.1 Cyprinodon variegatus
ATGGGTGGATGGATGAAATAAGAAATGTTTGTCCTTAAACAGGGAAGAGATCACAGCTCATCACAGAAGCAGCATTTTGTTTAATTCTTGCAAATGTTGAGAATAATCTCAGAGAAAGACATCCGTCTAAAAAGCGTTCAGTATGTCCTAACCCAGGGGGGGAAAAACCTGCTCGCATAAGACATCAGTTGACCGTTTCCACTTATACGAAAAGAACAAACCAGAACTGAGCCATAAGTTGTAAAAGATATCATGACCGTTCATTTTGTTATCAAACTGCAGTCATGAGGACATCTTCTGTACATGACAGAGTGAATGGCTTTATCAGGTCATCACATCATGAACAAAACTCCATGAAATGGTTTTAGAACAAAACATATTCAATGTTCATGCATAACTGGACAGAACGTAAAGCATTTGTTCCAGAGAGTCATAGGGTTTTGAAAGACAATGTTAAATTAGTCATGAGACTGAAGGGGAAAAACAGGCAGAAATACATTTTACCATGCCTTTGCTCTTTGTTATTTCAACTTCAGACTCTGATTCATGTGAGACAAAGTGTGACATTTTCTTTGGCCTCACTCTTTCTTTGAGCAATTCAGACCTACATTTACTGTCACAATCTGATATGTTCTCTTATTGGAGGACAGGCTTTCCTAACCAGGTCAGGAAACCATCTCCCTCCAATAAGGATCAGTTCTGAGGTGACACAGTGAAAACATTTTGAGAAGGTTTTGGTTGGCTTGGGAGTATTTTGAAACGTGCAGCAGGACTGCGACAGCAGGCTGCAGTGAAGCAAATTCCAATAATGCTTTGCAAGAAGAGCTCTCCACGCAAAGCATTCTGGGATATATCTAACCGTCTAGTGACAATGGATGATCACTACTTTTCTAGGTGTATTGTGGGATATTTCGAGTCCTCTACTTTTTCATCCACTAGACCAGAGGTCATGGATTAGCGGACCGGGGTCGGGATCCAGACCCAACCTGATTTAAAACATTTATAAATTACCTCATGTTGTAAGATGACAGTGTCTCACTTTACTTGCGCCTCTTCTCCTGTTAATACGGTAAAGCCCCGGTAGAGCATCCGGCTCCAAGCTGCACGTGATCCAATGAGCCAATGAGCTGTCAGTCTGGGTTGCTGCTGCTGCTACTTTTAGACACAGCAGGCAAACCTGTGGCAAGACGGGCGATGGGAAAGAAGGAGAAGACCATGACAAAAAGAGAGCAGAGAAAGTGTGGACTGCTGGAAGAACTGCGGTGAACTGGTGACAGAAAAGTGAAATGGCGTGCTCAAAGATGACCCTGCACATTTAGAGGATGTTTGGCTCAACCTGCTGCTGTGTGCCGTTCAGCCAGCCACGCCAAAGTTGATCCGGCCATGGGCGTCAGGGATCCGAGGCCCCAGGGGCACCCCACCCCCCAGCGGGAGCACCGGGGGCCCCGCAGAGTAGCCACCAGGAATAAGCCAGTACCCGTCCGGGCATCCACCCCCAAACACCGAGCACCACCAGTCTACCGGCGAACCCAGGCGCCAGCCTGTGGAGGAAGAGCAGTATGGGGGGAATGGGCTCCGCACTTAGTGGAGACTTGGGATGTTCTTGGGAGAGGGAGCAGTTCAGACCCCAACCTGACAAAAGAAAAAAAAAGAAAAATACACAGTCTCAATCATGCCTTCCCACCCTAGTACCACCGCTCACTACATACAGTCTGCTGCCCTGCTTCTGGCCGGGCCCCCCACCCCTCACCTGGACCAGTTATTGAGAAACGGCCATAGTAAACCCTAACCGACCCGTTCTTGTCCGTCCCCAAAAGATCTCCCCCGAAGAAAAACACTAAACTATAAATATAAATACTTACCAAGACTATGTTTACGTATAGCCAGTATACCCAATTTTAACTCCTAAATAACACAAAATATCTACTTAATGTAACTATGGTCTGTACCACGAGACTTTTTAGACACGCCTTATTTTAAATCAGCTAAAACATTAACATCAAATTTGCTTTTGGCCAATTCCTTGAGCTAGGAATCAATGCAATTATTTAACATGACCTACAATTCAATTTACATAAAGGTTTGCTGGCAAAACTGTTTACATCACTTTTAACTTATCTTTTCTAACGTTTAAAATTTTATTTTCTTTGGATTTAATGTTAATAATGCAAATGTAAAACCAATAAAAAAAAAGCTAAATCTACAACTTTTACCTAAAATTATCAACCGAATACATATAAGGAAAAAATATAAGTATTGAATTATCAATACTGTGTGCTCTTATCAAACACAGCTCTTTAAAGTTGTAGGGAAGTCATATTTAAATTTTAAATCATTCTGGCTTAAGCATGTATATACATTTTTTTTTCATTATCTTCTGCAGGCCAGTTAGTTCTACGTCAGCCTGAACACCTAAAATCATCCAATCATATATCAACGGTCATCTGTCAATCACATTTTTTAGTCATAGCATCTTGATTCATATATTGCAGCTAATACACTGCAAAAACGATCTAGAAATAAGTAAAATTTTCTTAAATTAAGTGTATTCACCCTTAATTTGAGCAGGTAAATGAGATAGTTTGCCAACGGAAGGAGTAATTTTACTCTTAAAATAAGATAATTAGATAATATGCACTTGAAATACAACAATGCAATTGTTTTTTCTTATTTTAAGTGTAAATCGTCTTGTTCCATCGGCAAAATGTCTATTTTACCTCCTTAATTCAAGAACAAATGCACTTATTTTAAGAAAAAATGACTTATCTAGATTTAGATTTTTTGCAGTGTATACATAACGTAAGTAAATGAAAAAAAGGACTCATATAAATATTATAAAGGGATTTGATAGGAAATTGATTTTTCCAACCGCAGTGAAATTCGATGGTGATGTCATCAATTTTCACAATTTGGCACAAGTCTCTCTATTTGGTTTAAGTCTGGGCAATGACCAAGCCAATTAATTAAACCATACAGTCTTTGGGATAACAGCATTATATCGAATTAATTGTCTTCTTTATGCAACGTGGCAATGTTTCTTAATGGGTACCAGTGCGTTATCATAACTCAACCAAATCAAGTAACTTTTATTAATCGCACGCTCCGTGCTTCTGCTGCAGGAGAGTTCCTCCTTTTTGTTTGGAGTCCAGGTGGAATGCAGGGGAACTGAAAGAGAGGCATATGTGAAACTAACTGAGGAGGCACAAGGTGTGTGTGTGTGTGTGGGGGGGGGCGTTCACAACGCACACAGACTGAGACCAATAACCAGAGAGAGGCATGGCGACGGCAGAGCGCCGCGCAAAATCAATGATGGCGTTTCTAAATGCTAGCTGAAATCAAAGGCAAATGTTCCGGTGATTTGCTCGTTTTGATTGGAAGTTAAGATTTTATCGTTATTGGTTTCAAGCAGCACTAATTAAATGAACATCAATGACTCATAACTGGACGCCTCAACACAACAATTGCTCTAAGGCTCTAAATAAGTGCATTTCTTCTTGAATTGAGGAGATAAAAGAGATATTTTGCCAATGGAACAAGATAATTTACACTTAAAATAAGAAAACACAATTGCATTGTCTAATTTAAAGTAACTATTATCTAATTATCTTATTTTAAGAGTAAAAATACTCATTCCATTGGCAAACTATCTCATTTACCTACTCAAATCAAGGGTAAATACACTTAATTTAAGACATTTTTTCTTATTTCTAGATCGTTTTTCAAGTGTGTTATAGATTTATAGAAACAGATATTCTGGAAGTACAGTCTACCTGGCTGTAGTCTAGAATGGTTTGTTTAATGAACTATAAAATTTACACTGTTTTCATTTTGTTATATTGCTTAGAATCAGTGTTGTTTTTAGCAGCCATCTTAGATTTAGTCTTAGTCTTCAAGACGAAAACTATTATTAGTTTTAGTCGCATTTTAGTCATTATGATATGTGATAATTTAGTCAGTTTTAGTCGACTAAAACTTAAAAATGTTTTAGTCTAGTTTTGGTCAGTTTTATGTTGCAAAAAAAAAGTTAAACTTTACAATTTGGAATAACAACCAGATTCTTTATCAGACTGACAGCTCTAGCCTAGATACAACAACAGCTGCATATAGAATCCTGCAGTGCAGTTCATTGCTGTTGGCGGAAAACTTATATTTATGGAATTCAAATAGTTTTTTATGAATTAATGCACTATTTTATAAAAAAGTGTGTCACAAAAGTTGTGAAAATAGCAGATCTAGCTCCACACATCATATTGGTAAATATTGCAGAAGGACAAGCTACAAAATGTAAAATAAAGGAATGGTTTTTAGACATACAAGGTTTGCATCGTAAAGCAAACACTTCCTGATCTACTATGAATTATGGATTACACGCAGATCAATAAAATCTTCATTGTTCCAAAACTTTGGTAATTTTGGCTTTATTTCTTCAATTTACCCCTGAGTTACTGCTGAAAAGTCAAAGTAGATTTCAACTCACAGGGTTTTGATATAAAAAAATACAAAGAGAAACTACATAATTACCAATCCAGACCTACATTAGATGAATATTCCAACTAAAATGTGGAAATATTCAAAGGAAAAATAGAAAAAATTTTAACGGCGGTACAAAGGAACATTTAAATCATATTTAAATAGATAGAAACAAGAAATATCAGACAGAAATATTCACAGATCTATGTACCTTTTCATCCGGCTCTTTATCCAAAAATAAAAAGTATGCAATCAATGTCATAATTTCATTTAGGGATTCCTTAAAGAATTTTTAGTATCACCTCTTGTGAGCTGGAAGGACTAAAATATTGATAGTAAAAGGATTTTTTATGCCTTGCAG
>NW_015152485.1:44469-47107 GCF_000732505.1 Cyprinodon variegatus
TTACTTTTTTTTCCAGTGAAAAGATGTCGATCACGGAGGGTTTCTCCCTGGCCTAAAAACATCAGAGCAAGATAAAAACAGGGCTAAGGATCCCACCATTTAGATCGGTGCTTATGACTTCCACGGTGAGGATTAGACCCAGACAGAGTGGAGATTAGTCGGATCGGCCAATTCCCCAAGCGTTTCGATAAAATTCTCATTCTCACACAAGCAGCAAGGATCAGATACATGCTTTCGGTTCTGCATCTGCAATTTTCATCTCCCCAGTCTCCCGGGAGAGGAAGTATCAGGGAGTGATCAAATAAACTACAGAGCACTACAACCTTGAACAGGATCGCAGCTGCACTTTGGTCTGTCTTTTTATTTATTGGTTCGCATGACTCAGTGGCCAAAGCTAGAAGCTGAACCAGAAATAAAGTTTTATTCTTGTTTTTAAATGTCTGAAATTAATTTCCTCTTGTGCTGCATCATTATTAATCAAACTTGACCTGATTTTAGCCCCTGTTTAGGCCTCAGCTGGAATAAGATGCTTTATTTATCCATTCCAATTACTTTCAGAGGAGAAATTATATAAGTTTGAAAACCAATGCATTTAAAGTGTCCATTATTTCCTCATGCTCTGCATGCTAGATGCTAATCACTGGCTAAAAGGCTGCAGTGAGTGAAGGAACCTAGAATATAAAACAATGTAGATGTTGAATTTTAGTTAGTGTAATATATTTACATTATTTTGTGTTTGCTTTTGCGTCAGAAATATTTTTGTGTCTAGAATATAGATGCACTTATTAGCTCTCTGTGGTAGAAAGAGAATTTGATGGAGAGACAGTGGGAGGAGCTAAACATTAGGATAACGGCAGGAAGGGCATCCAGTGACTAGCGGGGATTATTGGCATGTGTGATTCGATATACAGTGGCGGTTCCAGACCGAAAGTTCCAGGGGCCAGGAGGGGGCCAGACTGTTTCCATAGGGGCTCAGAAAAGCGTAAAAATAAAAAAAAACAGGGCAAGGGATTCAAATATATTAGGAGAGCTGCATTAAGGGAAATTTCTATTCAAGTAGGTTTAATTAAAATTCTGTGTCTTATTGGGTCAATATACATATATATTCTTCCACAAACTTTTTCATGCACTTTCAAAGCACGAGGACTGTTCTCAAATTATTGGGGGTGACCTCAACTTTGGTCTAAATGGAGAAACAGACAGGTTGAGTACAACAGGGACCCAGCGCAGTTGGCAATCATTAAATGTAGTCAAACAATACATGAGTGATTTCGGTCTTTGCGATGCATGGCGATCTCTTCATCCTAACAGTAAGGAATACACTTTCTTTTCTAATGTCCATCATTCCTACTCTCGTTTAGACTATTTCTGATGTCTCAGATGCTGTAATCCATCCTATTGCTGTCAGTGATCATGCTCCTGTTACTTTAACCCTAATAGATAAAAAAAAATAGCCCCACAAAACAAGAGATGGAGATTAAATATATCACTGCTTAAAGATGAAGAGCTTCTCAAATTTTTTAAGGAAGAGTGGGTATCATACTTGGTGTGCAATGATTTCCCAGGCACATCAGCATCTATAATATGGGAAGCAGGTAAAGCAGTGACAAGAGGTAAAATTTTTCATTCTCATCTCATAAAAAAAAGTTAGAACAAAAAAAGATCCAGGAATTAGAGGGGAAAATAAATACAAAGTGCTAACCTGTGAAGGTGTAAGCAAGCATCTGCCATAGGTGTTAATGTCCATGCCCCCCCCCCAGCCCAACAGGCCACGAGGCACCCCGGCACACCAGAGGCCGTGGCAGCAGGGGCAGACAGCCAGGCGTACACCGGCCCAGACCCCAAGCAGTACTCCCCACAGAACCCGAACCCCCGAAACCCCACCGGGGCCCCCGCCCAAGGGCAACGCGCCCCTGGGATCCCAGACCCCAGGACCCACCCCAGACCCACCCAGCAGTAGGGCCGGGCAATGCCCAAAAACCCCCGAACGACTCCCCCCCGACACCGGTCCCACAACACCAATCCGAAGAAGAAGAAAGCCACACAACACAGCAAAGCACAAATCCTGAGCCCCACTCCAAGCTGCTATTCCTCCGCTCACACCCCCCCGCCCACAAAAAAATAAAAAATAAATAGATTCGTTAGGTTTGTTTCATTTTCATTGGTATTTTAAAAAACCATCAAAATAATAAGTTTAATCCAGACAACTTCTTTCTTTGTGGTTTCTTTGTGCTGCACCAACTTGTTGTTCACCACATACCAAAATAAATATTTCTTGTTGATGATGCAAAGTTAAATCTGACACTGTTACCATTAGTTATAAAACTAAGAAAATGAAGTCTAAGGATGTTATCATCCAGAATTTTAGAAAAATGTTCCTTTAATAGGGTAGAGCAGTAAAGCTTCTGTCATTAAATTTTTTTCCTGCATTACTTTTTAAAATGGGACTTTTACACTTTTACTGAAGTAAAAAGCTGAAATTGATCCATGTATACCTCTACTGGAGTAATAAACAAAAATACTTTTGAAACTCTGGTTACCACCCACCTCTGGAAAGCGTAATGTTCCTTAAAGCCAATTAAAATACCAGCAGGGAGTCCTTAAACTCTGCTTTACTTTGGTGCAGGATTGATTGGAT
>NW_015152485.1:48732-50254 GCF_000732505.1 Cyprinodon variegatus
GGAGTTATTTTAATTAGATAATCATGATGTACTGCTTTGGGAATCTTTGCTAATTTATTAGATTTTGGCCATGGACAAGACACTGTCTGGATGGAGTAAAGAGTGGGTAACAGTAGAGACGCTGCAGAGATGTGTGTTGAACTACAACTCTGCTTCCTGGTCTGCACCCTGGGTGGTCAGGGTTTTGGAGGACTAATAAATTTGGCCAGATTCTTAGAAAGAAGAGCTGCACCAAAAGAATTGCCAATTATTAATGTAGCCCGCATTGTTTTCGGGACATCACATTCTCCCCTCATGGAACGGATCCATGCTGTAGGATTACAGATTATACACAAAATACCTCGTTCTTTGACAATGACTGGCTGAATCCAATCATTTACCTCCAAGCTCTCTCAAAAAAGGCATGTATTTAAACTCGACACCTACGCTAGGTGTTACGTCTCTCCCACATTGTGCGCCTCGTCCACTCACACACAGAGCAACATCCATGATCGTAGCTTGACATTGTCTATTCACAATTACCTGCCAAGCTTATAGTGACAGAACATATACATTGCATCCTGGGGGAGTGGTGGCCAAGCGGTGAGGGCATAGAGCTTGGAATCCAGAGGTTCTGAGTTTGAGCCCGACTGTCACTGCTCCCTAAGGGGATGGGTTAAATGCAGAGAATTGATTTTGTTGCTCTGTACTTGTGACAGTGTAATGACAATAAAAGCTGGCAAAAAGAAAAAGTTTATAAGATAATTGTGCTTCGGTTCTTCTTGGATATTTCTATTAAGGCTTAAGAAGACGTTCAATTTTCTGAAATTACCCATTTATTTGATGTTCTCTGGGATGCTGTTGTAGAAGCGTAATAATGCCAAGAGCACCTTAGTAAAGATATTTATATTTAAATTAATTTTACTGATTTTTAAAATGAAAAGCACTCACTGAGGCATCTTGAAAAAAAAAAAGCCCAGCTCAAACTCCCTTAACTTTATCCCGACGGCTTTTTGGAGTGTAACTAGGGAATGACCTCACAAGGGCAGCTATTCATTGCCTGCATGAGTGCATTGCTACAACAGAAAAAGTCTATATTTAGACTTCTATCCTCCCTGGAAGGAAACAATGTGCAGCAGATCAGTTCATTTGAAGCAAGAACTAAAACTACAAGATCTTATTAAACTTTACCAAATATTTAAGAAACACTTTATCCCGTTTTGTGCAGAAAATTGAGTGTCGTCTCTCCATCAGGTAACGGGAACGATGAGCAACATGAGAACCGGTCTGCACCAGCACCTGGCAAGGTTGGATGAGATCTTTGCCATGAGAGGAGACTACGTGCAAACGCTGCAGTTCATGCAGCAGATGGCCAACAACGTGATCAAACAGCTGCTGGGGCTGCCCAACCTGGACCAGGCTAAAATGGACCTGGCAACTGTGGCCAATCAGACTGCACATATAGAGTACTACAGGTAAAGGAACATCCATGATTTGCTCGGGGGCAGCTGGGGGATTTTTCTCCAAGGGGGGGGGGGGCTAT
>NW_015152485.1:52179-52923 GCF_000732505.1 Cyprinodon variegatus
GGCATAGGTCGAGGTCATAGGTGACGTACTCGCCGTATGTCGACATGTGCCAGCGTGTTTCATTGTGCTCATAACTTATGCAAAACGTACCCATAACTTATCCAACGTATGCCAGCATTTTTGCCAGATTTTTTGTGCGTCAGGCATAAGCTGGTCTAAATCGCCATGGTGATACAAGGACTTGAGATTACAGACCCTGACTGCAGGTGTTTACTCTTCCGCAGGACATTATAAAAAGCAGAGAGGACCTATTCACAGAGCATATTTTTCTTGAAATTTAAAATCCCTTCATGAATATCACACCAAGTAGTTCTGGACGTAAATTTATGCAGAGGGCGAAAGCTGAGCGTGCATTTTGAAATTGCAGGCCATTACAGAACTGTTTCAGGATGCAGCTATTTGTGTTCAGGGAGTGAGCTTCATCTTCATATGCTGATGTCTGGGCTGGATGAGTTGTGAGAAATTTATGTGAGGAGACTTCCAAGCATGAGTCAATCTCCCTGCAGACCAGGAACAAAGCATGACATATTTATGAACATTAAATCTGGATGTGGTCATTTTGGTTCTTGGAGAAGCGAATATGCTCCACCGTATGATATCAAGCTTCTTTTTATAGCTGCAAACCCACAATGATATACCTAATTCATGTCTAGGGAGTTGAATCCAGTGTGATATGACCTGGATATATCACTTGATGTTTTGCGAAACATGAGTTAACTTGTATGCATCATATGGAAAAAGTTG
>NW_015152485.1:56029-57133 GCF_000732505.1 Cyprinodon variegatus
TGGGGATGAAGTCTGGAGGAGAACTGACGGTTTCCTCCTGTGAACCCCCTTTATACCAAAACGCTGCCAATACGCCATTATACAGTAGCTGGAAGTTAGAAACACGTTCAGCGCTCACAGTGTGCGATATACCTGTCAATATTTGGGGGGGTCCCCATCTCCCGATTGTTGCGCAACACCGAGGCCTATAACATTTCAAAGTCAAAGTCAGCTTTAATGTAAATTCTTCAGATTCACCAGACATACAAGGACTGGAGAGGACGTTCGTTTCTCATTCACCAACAGTGAAACAGATAAAGTGCACAGGCACAACAGATAAGATAAGTTCCTAATACTAAAATTTAAACATTCAATTTCACAATAAAATATAAAATGTACAATAATATAATATATGCAATACTTATGCTAGTGCAAAAAGGCAGATGGCGGGCAAGAGAATGAAAACACACACATGCACAAAGACTGTCTGTCTGTCTCTCTCTCTCTTTCTTGCACGCACGTCCTGCTTTAATCCAGTTTCTGACGAATGGAACTGGGTACAATTTGTCCAGAGGAGGTCCGTTGAGGTCCGCAAACAGGAGTGAAGACCTGCTGTCTTCCCGCAATCTGTTCCGTGTTATTAACTGCGGAAAAGCACATGGCTAATTTGCATACGCGAACAGGATTGGCTGGCTCCACTTGGCAAAAACAGAGCATATTTGTGAATAAAGGTTTTAAATTTTAATACTGGAAATGTTGAGCTTAAAAACATTTTAGTGACCATTAGTGACAAAAAAATATTTTATTTTTAGTTTTTTGACACAATTTCAGACCCCGCTTTAAATTTTGCTTTTGAGGCTTTCAGGGGGTCTTAAGCAGAAGTTATGCACAAGTTACTCAGAGGTTTAGGATAAGCTAGACTGATGAGTAACTGACACTGTCAACGATCAGATAACTGACCTGGAACTGATGGCCGACATAGGAGCATACGCTGGCATAGGTCGAGGTCATAGGTGACGTACTCGCCGTATGTCGACATGTGCCAGCGTGTTTCATTGTGCTCATAACTTATGCAAAACGTACCCATAACTTATCCAACGTATGCCAGCATTTTTGCCAGATTTT
>NW_015152486.1:0-964 GCF_000732505.1 Cyprinodon variegatus
TTTCTATTGATGAGCTTCCAGACGTTGTCACCTGAAATGGTTTTCACTTCACAGGTGTCCCCTGTCAGGTTTAATAAGCGGGATTTCTTGCCTTATAAATGACGTTGGGAGCATCAGTTGTGTTGTGTAGAAGTCAGGTAGATACACAGCTGATAGTCCTACTGTCTGTTAGCATTTGGATTATGGCAAGAAAAGTCAGCTAAGTAAAGAACCATCATTACTTTAAGAAATGAAGGTCAGTCAGTCTAAAAAATTTGGAAAACTTTGAAAGCCTCACCAAATGCAGTCGCAAAAACCACCAAGCGCTAAAAAAAAAAACTGGCTCACATCAGGACCGCCCCAGGAGAGGAAGACCAAGAGTCACCTCTGCTGCGGAGGAGAAGTTTATCTGAGTCACCAGCCTCAGAAATGGCAGGTTAACAGCAGCTCAGATTAGAGAGCAGGTCAATGCCACAGACCTCTAGCAGCAGACGCGTCTCTAGAACAACTGTTAAGAGGAGACTGTGTGAATCAGGCCTTCATGGTAAAACAGCTGCTAGGAAACCACTGCTAAGGACAGGCAACAAGCAGAGGAGACCTGCTTGGGCTGAAGAACACGAGGAATTAGACCAGTGGAAATCTGTGCTTTGGTCTGATGAGTCCAAATTGGAGATCTTTGGTTCCAACCATTGTGTCTTTGTGCGAAGCAGAAAAGGTGAACGGATGGATTCTACATGCCTGGTTCCCAATGTGAAGCATGGAGGAGGAGGTATGATGGTGTGGGGGTGCCTTGCTGGTGAAACTGTTGGGGATTTATTCAGAATTGAAGGCATAATGAACCAGCATGGCTACTACAGCATGTTGCAGCGGCATGCTATTCCATCTGGTTTGCCTTTAGTTGGACCATCATTTATTTTTCAGCAGGAAAATGACCCCAAACACACCTCCAGGCTGTGGAAGGGCTATTTGACCAAGAAGGTCAGAT
>NW_015152486.1:2210-3754 GCF_000732505.1 Cyprinodon variegatus
ATGATCTGGTGAACTGGAAAGTGACCTGAGATGACATGTGTTGTGAATCGGCACTATAGAAATAAAATGAATTGATTGGTAAACAACACTTTTCTTCATTTTTAAATTCTTTATTGTGAAGTAGCTCCCATTCAAAGTCGCTATGCTTTTAACTCCCTGGACGTAGAACCAGAAAAGCTTTTTTCACTCAGAACATCATTAGAACCCAACTCCACTGAAGCAAAGATTTCACACCTTTCTTTTATATTCCACCCATGTCATGTTCCTTTAAAAGCATGTCACAAAAGTATGTGTTAAAGCATAGCAGTGCCTTGTTGGGACTCGCATAACAAAATCCTTTGAAAAGTCATCCTTTTCATCCACTTATTATCAAGAGTCTCACTCTGGTGGGCCAAAGACAAATAAAGCAAATATCTTTAATTATTCACAGAGTGCTACATGTCCTTGTATATTATGGATTGTAGAGAACCTCAAGCAGGAACCACACAGTTCTTTGGCATGTCCTCTGCCATTGAGGTTTGTTAAAAAACAACTATGTCCTTGGAAGGAAATGTGTCATAGTCATTGTGGGTGTCACGCGGTTGCCTCTTTTGGTTTTCCCAATCTTGCTGAGAGCGATATACATTCCAGGATGGGCGGCTGATTCGTAGACATTGTAATTGTTGGCCAGGAGATTCTCCTTGAATTTGCACTCATCTCTGTAGCCACCCTAAAAAAAAGACAGGACAGAAAAATTAAGCTTTCTAATCATCAGTAAATCTTTTACTTATTGTCTTCAAAAAAGGAAACAAATTCTTAATTCCTGATCAAAATATTTGGTTGCATCAAAAAAAAGAATAAATCAAATTTACAAATAAAATACTACCTAATACAACAATATATAGAATATAATTTTCAAGACATTTAAAAACACAAATACCGTCTCATGACAACTGTATTCCCATCAAGGGTCCCTATGTCATAATATACATCAAAATGGTTTTGATATTACAGGATTATTTCTTGAATGTAGTGGAACCATGTATGTATGTAGGTGAAATCATCTGGCAGCAGGTGGAAATAAAAGATAAAAATGTTGATGTATAGAACCTGTGGATCATCTCATGGGGTTCTTCTCCATGTTGATTCAGTCTTCTTTTAAACAGTATATATTAAGGCGGTGTATGCAGCCATGCTTCGGGTGAAATAATCCCAATAAATGGCCATCATAAGCGGCTATCAGGCCCATAGAATGGCTTCAGATTGAGCCATTAGGCTCATTAGGTTGGTGTCATCAGGTGAATCCTAATCCTAACCCTAAAGTTATTTATTTCCACCCACGGAATTAACAAATCTATTTGTCTAATCTGAAAATAATTTCAGTAGTACTTCATGTACTGTAAATATAACTAAATAAAATGATCCAAATCTCACTCATATTAAACAAACCAAAAGCAAGTAATCTCATGCTCTGACAACTGAGTTGTAGAATCCTCAAACGGACATGCAATGTTTGTTTTTTAAATTTAATGTGTGTAACGGACCTAGTGAAATTTTTATTTTAT
>NW_015152486.1:7932-9044 GCF_000732505.1 Cyprinodon variegatus
ACTGTAAAGTGCCTTGAGATGACATGTGTTGTGAATTGGCGGAATAGAAATAAACTGAATTGAATTGAACCTTTGTCAGTCCAGAGTTAACTAGACAATTCCATTAAGTAAATGGCTTTACAGCAATTCCTCCTCCTCAACAGGAATATCAAACAATAAACAGTTAATTTCATCAAGTCATTTGATTTTATGTTTCATTTCCACTTATTAACATAGAATAACCTAAAAAGTTTGCAATGCATTAACATTTGTTCTGTAATTATTGTTTGAAATTATCTACAGATATTTAGAAATTACTTCATTTTCAATAAATCAGAAACTGCAACCAATTAAGTGTTTTGCTTTGCATAAATACAGTTGATATAGAAATAAAAAATTATGTTATTTAATATTATTTCATTAATAAGTAGCTACTAGTCTATTAATTCATAGAACTCAGCAACCAGTTTGACCCAATCACCCCGACACAAAACTATAAAGAACTTTTTGAGTTGCTTGGCAGATTTTTTAATGATAAATAATGAGTCATTCTGCCTCTAAATGCAGATTTTCCATTCTCCTGATTTTTTGCAGTGATCTTGCAGACAGTGTCTTATTTTAAGTTAAATATTTAAAACTATTGACAAAACGTTTCGGCATATTTTTGTAAATAGAAAATATACATACTAAGATATACATTTATTGGACTAAGTGGTTCTGCTGGAGGTTTAAATCAAACTGCAAACTACAGAAATTAACCTAAAACTTTGATTTAAATCATCCCTCCTAGGAATTGATTGAAAAATGCAGCTTTTCCACCTGCAAACATGATTAGTTGATTGATGATTTAAAGCAGAGGTCTTCAACAGGTGGTCCGCGACCCGTAGGGGGTTCACAGAGGTACTGCATGGGGGTCTCGAAAGTTTTAGTTGATTAGACTTGTTTATATTTATATAAATATTCTTTCCTGCAATTTTTTAACTAATTGAAATGTCTTTAAGTACACATTAAAATGAGTTCAACACACTGTAGTAAACAGATCAATGGAGGCAGAAGATGTCTTTCAGTCATCAATGCTCACATTCAGCGAAACACAGGAGCTCTTTCAAGCTGGGCACCGTTTCATTCACAAC
>NW_015152486.1:12322-13889 GCF_000732505.1 Cyprinodon variegatus
TTCTGACATTAACTGACTTCAAGATGAATATTTAAAACTATTTGTAACGTTCATAGGACTACATGCTTCTGCTGAAGGTTTCTTTCTGTTAAAAGGGTTTTTTCCTCTCCCCTTCATGCATGCTAGGCATGAGGGATTGCTGCACACAATGTGAGCTAATATCAAGAGGTGTCAAAAGTATAAATATTTATTACACAAGTAAAAGTATAAAGTAAAAGTGTGAGTATTAACTTAAGCTTTTTACTCAAGTAAAAGTGTAAAATTTCCATTTTTAGAACTACTTAAAGTAAAAGTAATGCAATGTTAAGGACAGAAGCTTCAGCGTACTACCCTATTAAAGGAACATTTTTCTACAATTCTGGATGATAACTTTCTTATACTTAAATTTCTTAGTTTTTTTGCATCATCTTGAAAAACTATTTATTTTGATCTCATCTGAGCGCCACTGAAGGGACCATAAAGCCACATATGGCTCTGCAGCCGCAGGTTGCAGACCCCTCGTATTGATCATTACATCTTTTACAGTATTCTAATATTTTACCTTCATTATAAAATACAAAGATACTTACTGTATTTGTTTTCATTGTGCACTCCTGTTATCTTCCCGTTTGGTAGGACCTGAATATGAAAGCCGATGCCCACATTACAGTAAAGTCTTCTGATCCTTTTTATCCCCAGCAGGTACTGTCCATCTCTCTCTGCATCTTCCCTTTTGTTTAAAGTGTAGCTAGCGCTGTGCACCAGCGATCTGGCATTCTGTATGCTGAGTGTAAGGGTGGCATATAAGCTGCAAAGAAAGATCCCATAAAGGAAAAAAGAGAACTTGGACCTTGAAAATGACATACTCTACATACCAATAGCAAAACAATACAGGTACTGCCAAATCAAATATTTTCTAAAGCCAAAAATAGTATTAAAAACCAGCACATGTCCTAAAAGAAAGATCCAAAATTTGCATTTCTAAATGGTGAGAATCACTAGAGAGCATACTGAAACATCTCTAAATGTCTAACACAGGTTTTAATTTTTATTGTGTTTTCTAGTTTTGCTTTATCCTCAGACAGATCACAGAGTAACAGTCGCGACTTATATGTATGCAGCATTACATCACAAACCTCCTGCTGTCTTGTTTATCTGTGAGTCACAGGTGCCGTAGAAGCACAGATGGAAAATACATCAAATATGTAGTGACAGAAAACAAACAAGAACACGTAAGCATATACAAAGAATTGAAACTAATAATAAAAAAAATTGCATGCTGTCATTATAAAGGTGGGTGCTCCTTTTGGCCTTTAAAAAAACAACTATTTTAAATATAAGTAGAGAAGGTGAGGTGATGGTGGGCAGTCACTTTTGTTCTTTGGTCTTTGCAGCTGAGGATGCTTCTAAAGAATTTAATTAAGTTCAGTTTATTTCTATAGCAACAATGCACACATGAACTTTACAATTTAACCACATCATTCAGTCAAATTGATTCAAAGTTTTCTATCGAAGTAAAACCAGCTGATTGCATCGACCGATCGACTGGAATGGAATCCCTCACACTAAGCATGCTTGTAGCGACAGT
>NW_015152486.1:16754-18765 GCF_000732505.1 Cyprinodon variegatus
TTTATTTAGTACTTCTGTGTAGTAATCACAGAATTTCAAACAATTAATCATAGAAATTGTATCAAAATCAAAATTGTATTTTCTCTGCCGTTCATGAACAGTACATACATTTATGTTGTTTTTAAATGTGCTATTTCAAAACAATGTGCAAAATTCTGTAAAATGTGTAAAACTGAAAAAAAGCCAATCATTTCTCTTGTTTCAATTCAGTTTATTTCAATTCAGTTTATTTATATAGCGCCAAATTCACAACACATGTCATCTCAAGGCACTTTACAGTTCAACCGTTTCTCTGTCATATACAGATTAAAGCTATATTATATAACTTTTCTTTAATAAATCTATATCTGTCACCAAGTTATGAAATATGTTATGAGACAGATAATTTGTTGAAAAAATAGATTGATCTCCTTCACTGCATTCACCAATGAGACTATGAGGTTATTGCTTGGATTTGAATCCAAGCATCCAATAAACAGAAGGAACTTAAAGAAACTGCTAATATTCTGATGATTAGCGTTATTTCCACAGTTGTGGTCTTGACTGGACTTGAAATAAAATGCAGAGTCCTCAGCGCCCGAGACCGAGACAAGACCGAGACCAAATGCGGTCAAGTCCGAGACAAGACCGCATTTGGCTCGAGACCAAGACCAATCTCGAGTACTACAACACTGTTAATTGGCTTCTCTAAATCCTCCTCAAGTGTGAGTGAATGGTTGTCTGTCCTGTTTGTCTCTGTGCTGCCCTGCGATGGACTGGAGACCTGTCCAGGATGGACCCCGCCTCTCTGTCCAGGATGGACCCCGCCTCTCTGTCCAGGATGGACCCCGCCCCTCACCCGTAGACAGTTGGAGATAGGCACCAGCACTCCTCCCCACCCCAGCTGGGATAAGGCGTGAAGGAAAATTGATGGAATGGATTTTTGTTTTGTTGAAGAAAAATGGTTAACTGCTTCTTTGGGTTGTGTCTCCTTGTGTCCATTCTGTTTTGGTACTAAACATTACAAGTGTCCTAAATGACAAAAAATGTTTTTAATCATAAATGTGCCTTTTTCGAAATGCCAAGAGCATTGGCTGGTGCAAATAGTTTGTTAGATTTATTAAAAACTATGACTCTTCAGAAGGTTTGATGTAAATTCTAAAGCATTTTCATCCCGTTTAACTTAGAGGTTACTTAAACAAAATGTTCCAGCTGGAAAATCCTGATTGCAAAGAAAAAAAAAATGTCTGTCTTAGCAGGTAAACATGACTGGCAGGCTATATGGAGATGCTGCAGCAGGTATCCCTAATCATTGGGTGATTACTTGCTTTCCTGTTTTCAGTGCTGTCTGTGTGCATGCTCATGTTTTGATGTCAAAATGAATCAGGACCACTTCTCCACGTTCAACATTAAATTGAGGACTGTTTATACCAAAATGATTTAGCGGGTCCTTATTTCCTGTTTGCAAATGATAAGGTTTTAGGACTAAGGTGTGAATTAGGTTTAGGTTTAAGTTTGTGTGCAATGGTAATGGTTTAGTTTAGGGTCCTTTTCAAAGTTCAAGCATAGACATATACAACAATAGTCAAGTTTTCTCAGATTCTCCAGCTCTTGCCCAAACTTGACAAGATCTAGCCACAATTAATTAATTCCGTATTTTTACGGAATGACTATGACCCTTTGAACCTTCCAAGATGGTTAAACATAAATAATAGTCTCTGCATCATCATCCACCATTGTTGTTGTTTTTCTTGCCGCTTCTGCTTAGTAGGAAGCAGAATAGTGACCACTGTCGGGTATTAATGACGTTCAGGTCGGATGGATTCGACCTGGCTGTTCAGACACAGGTCTCATTTGAAAAGATCAGATTTGGATCGGATTCAGGACCGCAGAGCCAAGTGGCCTGGGTTGCATTGGAAAAAATCAGATCTGTGTCGTTCAGACTGCCATGAAAAGATCAGATTTGGATCGGATTCAGGACCACAGAGCCAAGTGGCCTGGGTTGCATTGGAAAAAATCAGATCTGTGTCGT
>NW_015152486.1:20256-21478 GCF_000732505.1 Cyprinodon variegatus
AAAAAGTACTCCAGAGTGTTGTTCAGCATGGGGGTGAGTAGAAAATGAAGGCTAATCATGTTTTGGGTGTACTATTCCTTTAAGACATTATGTCAAACACACATTTCCCTTGGTTTTACTGCACAACATATGAATCATGTAATAAACATTTGAATAAACAAATCATTATCATCTCCTACCAGTGGTGTCTTTTGTTGTAGCTCAGAGTTGGAGTTGTTTGCTTGTTGTGCCATCTTTCTGTAAAGCCCAGGTGAGCAGGGTTATTTCTAAATTAGCAGT
Source organism: Cyprinodon variegatus (assembly GCF_000732505.1). NCBI lineage: Eukaryota > Metazoa > Chordata > Actinopteri > Cyprinodontiformes > Cyprinodontidae > Cyprinodon > Cyprinodon variegatus. The sequence goes on from NW_015152486.1 coordinate 20,536, forward strand.
TTGGCTTGGGGAGGGAGAGCGCCTGATTTTATGTTAAGAGCACTTCAGGTGGGTGGACATTAGAAACTGTCAACTTGCCCTTTCCTGGTTTAACTAACTGATCTCTATTTATTCACTGGATTGCTGATTGCTTGTTGCTAGTACTCGGTTGAAGTGAAGCCATATTGGTACTCCCTAGTTAGACCGGTCTCAATGTAAACAATCAGCGTGCTACAGCATCAAACAACAATTATATTCTCATTTTCAGGGGGACTAAATAGACTAAATAGAGATTGGTTGTTTAACTTGACAGATATGTTAAAATGGCTGAAAATAAATGGATGTTAACATATGGCCTGCACTACCTAGGGCAAGATGTGAATGCATGTGTGTGTGTGTGGCAGTTTTCAATAAAAAAGCAGATTTCTAGTAAATAATAGTTGATAGTCTTCTAAATGTGACTAATACTCAGCCTGTTTGTTGTCTTCACTTCCTAAACGGCAACGAGCTGCATGAAAAGGCTGGTGACGCACCATGTGTCAAATGACATCAACAACTGAACTGTGAACTATGTGGACATTAGGTGGAAATTTCTTGGTATGACTCAGTGTTGTTTGTAGACTGCCTTAATAGGTTTTAGGATTTTTGTTGAAGATTTAAGAATCAGACCTTTCACAGGTGCAATTCCCTGTGATCTGCTGACAGTGGTTCTTGTTTAGAACAATAGGGCCATCCGTTTAGGTTCATTGTTTAATGTATTAACATTACAAGCATCAACTGCCTCTCAGGATTGTGTTTGACGCTGTCCTTGGTCTACAAACTCATGTATCCCATCAGTACAACAACTATATCTTTTTTTCTGGATAAAACTACAATGTTCACCATGGTGTATAGATTGCAGAGGCGGATTTAGGAAATGTGGGGCCCTAGGCAAAGACAGGCAGGGGCCCTCTGAATTGAGAAG
>NW_015152486.1:22832-24070 GCF_000732505.1 Cyprinodon variegatus
TTATTTTTGTAACTTTGTATCGTCCACCAGGGCCATACTCTTAATTTTTAAATGAGGTTTCAGAGTTCAATTCTGATTTGGTATTAAATACTGACAGGGTCGTCATAGTGGGCGATTTTAACATCCATGCTGACATTGAAGGCGATAGCTTAAGATCAGCCTTTAATGCTATCTTAGACACTATTGGCTTTGTTCAGAGTGTGAGTGGTCCCACGCTTTATCATCTTCATACTTTGGATCTTGTGCTGACATACGGCATAGAATGTGAAGAAATAACAGTATTTCCTCACAACCCTGTCCTCTCTGACCACTTTCTAATAACCTTCAGGATTACTTTAACAGAGTTCTCCTCCCCCAAAAGAAGGTTCAATTTTAGTAGATCATTATCAGATAGTGCAGTTATATATTTTAAATAACCTGCTTCACTTTCTCTCTCCTCTGTGTCGCTGAGCAGTGCTGCAGAGGGCAAAAGCTTAGATTATTCCCCTTCACAGGTTGATGGTTTTGTTGATGGTGTTGCTAGTTCTCTGCGTATTGCCTTAGACAATGCTGCCCCGTTGAAAATAAAAACTGTTAAAAATAGAAAGCTTGCTCCTTGGTTTAATGCAGAGCTGCGCACTTTGAAGCAAAATGCTAGGAAGCTGGAGAGAAAATATCACTCCACAGGCCTAAAGGAATCCTACCTAGTCTGGAAAAGAGTTAACTGCTGAATAAGAGGACCCTTTGTAAAGCAAGAGCAGCATACTTCTCTTCATTAATACAGTAGATCAAGAATAATCCTGGATATATTTTTAATACCGTTGCCAAACTCACCCAGAGCCATAGCTCTGTTGAACCGTCCATTCCACCTGCTCTTAGCAGGAATTATTTTGTGGGATTCTTTATAAATAAGATAAATCTGATTAAAAATAAGATCATTAGCACTCCTCTATCAGCGATTCGTTTGTCTCTTGAGGGTGGGGCAGCATCTGAGGTAGTCATGGAATCTGAACCGGGTTTAGACTGCTTTGATCCAGTTGAACTTTCAGAGTTAGCAAAACTATTGTCTTCATCTAAGCCTTCAACTTGGATGTTAGATCCAGTTCCTCATGCTCAAAGGTTACCTGTGGAGTACCACAGGGATCAGTGCTAGGACCAATTCTCTTTACTTTATACATGCTACCAATCGGTAGAATTATTAGACAACATGGGATTAATTTCCACTGTTATGCTGATGATACCCAGCTATATCTGTCTAT
>NW_015152486.1:25501-27378 GCF_000732505.1 Cyprinodon variegatus
ACAATATCCTTGTGGGGACCTTCCATTGACTTCCATTCATTTCACACTAATTTATATGGCCTAACCGTGACCCTAACCATTACTGGCACATACCTATCCCTAAACCTAACCTAAACTCAATTCACACCTTAGTCCTAAACCTAACCCCCACCCCAAGAAGAGAAACTTTCCTTATGGGGACCAGTTGTTGGTCCCCACAAGTACCTATGAGTCCCCAAAATGTAGCATATTCCTAGGAAATTGTCCCCACCAGGTATTAAAGACATGGCCTCACACGACACACACACACACACATAGTTCTTCCCTGAGCTCTTGATATTTCTCCAGTTTCTTATGTTCTTTTTTCTTGATATTTAGAGTGTTAAATCCCCAAGATGGATGTTGTTTTGTTCTTGCATTCAATTAACACCTTGCTCTCTTTTAGGCTCCGCCTTAAAGACTGGCTGCTGAGTCTCAGTCCAATCAAGATCACCTGAAGACTATAAAAGGCATGTGAAGCAGTACTTCTGGGCTTTTTTGAGCCATTTGTCTGCCATGCACCTCCGTGTTAATTGTAAAATCTAAAGGGGCTGTTAATATTGCAACCATGTAAACCTGATTGGATGGTTTTTGTAGGGGGGAGCTGCCCTTTTGTTTAACCCCAGTTTTCTCCTGTTTATGTGTTGGTTAGGTAGGTTATTTTGTAGGTTTGTATATTTTGGTTTCATATTGAGTCAGGTAATTCCACTTTTCTTTTTTCTTTAGGGTTGTTTTGTTTGTTATTTTGGCCTTGGATCTCCCTGAAGCTTTTACCATAATTTATTCAAAAGAAAAGGCAGAATAAAACTTTTAAAATGCCCTTTTGACTCCTTCGTTCACTGTCTAAATTTATGTTTGTCCCTTACACCCCCTAGACTCAGCCATGGGACGTAGTAACAACCTTTTGGAATGGTCACATCTATCACTCCCATGTGTTCAAATCCTGCTTGGCTGATATGTCATGGGGCTATATAACAGGCCTATATCATCCAGTGTTGGTCCTTGGGCAAGACCATTAAGAGTAACTGCCATGAACATATCACTATGATGACAAGTGGGCTGTTGAAACAATAAGACACAAGATCTTTGATATGTATAAATAACAAATATATTATAAAAATCAGCCGGTTATCCCAACATAAAGCAAAGTAAATTCATTAATCCATGGATTTAGCTCTAAATAATTGGCTTGTAACCTGTAATAAGCCCTAAGTAACAGCTGAAATCTAGCAATACTTCTTTTGCATTCTGGCCGTTTTTAACAATAAAAAAAGAGAAAACAGCTGGTTTATTCATAGTTTATTATGACGCATTGCAAAGCGTGTTACAAATGGCTGTTTTTCAATAATAATAAATGAGAGTGACTAATCCTTTGCTTTTTTGTCTCCTCTTGCTGAGCCTTACAATGAACTGCATGAACTGCTTAGTGACGCACCACGTGTCACATGATATCAACAACTGAACTGTGAACAATGTGTATATTAGATGTATATTTCTATGTATGACTCAGTGTTGCTTGAAGAGTGTCTAATTTGTTTAAAGATTGTTTTTGTTAGGGGTGAAAGTAGAAAATGACCTTCCAGGGTGCTGACTCCCCAGAGAGCCGCTGACTTTGGTTCTCTTTAAGGAAAATAAAGCCACTATTTCTGGGGTAGTTTCAAGATCTTTAAGGAAATATTTTTTCAAACCTCTCTTAATCCAAAAGGGATTCATCATTGCAACTATCCTTTCCTTTCTGTACCCCTGCTCTGCTCTCTATGTGCTAAATAATCAACTAACCTTAGATTTCAAAGTGTAAACATGGTAGAACTAGCTGTGGTTGTTGCCAGACTGCCTGAAATTACATTTTTTTTTTTTTT
>NW_015152486.1:28613-29544 GCF_000732505.1 Cyprinodon variegatus
AAGTACTCCAGAGTGTTGTTCAGCATGGGGGTGAGTAGAAAATGAAGGCTAATCATGTTTTGGGTGTACTATTCCTTTAAGGGAAATCTTTGTTTTGTACTTCTGCTTCTTGAACCCTAATTTGACCTTGGCAGACCTCATTCTGCAGGAGGTTCCGTCCTGTTCAAAGGGAGAATTTCCTCACCCCTGTTACTGCATACATGCTCGGTGTGAGGGATTGCTTAGAGCAGTGGTCTCTCCAGGAGAAGGCATCCTCCAAACTCAATGACTTGATGCAGTTTGCTGGATTTCCTTTGATAGAAACTTGGAATCAATCTGCCTGGATAGTTTGATTGCATTTTCTCTGTAAAGTTACCTAAGATGACATGATTTTTTCCCCCTAAACTGTAGTTTAACAAGTAAATCTGCTAAACAGTCACAATTGTAAGATATACTGATAAGTCTCTTTATTGATAAAGACCGGCAGGAAACAGGCTGCTCAGTGACGCAGTGGGTAGCACCACAGCAAGAAGGTTCTGGGTTTGATTCCCTCTGAGCTCCTTTAGTGACTTAGGACTCCCAGGCCATCTGGAGAGGCTTCCCCTTGAGTTCTCTATTTTATCGGATTTTTTGGTTCAAGCACTGCTGCCTTGAAGCAAGAAGGTTTTGGGTTCGATTCCCGGCCCAGGGTCTTTCTGCATGGAGTTTGTATGTTCTCCCTGAGCATGTGTGGGTTTTCTCCGGGTACCCTGGCTTCCTCCCACAGTCCAAAAACATGACTGTTAGGTTAATTGCTGATGAAGATTCTCAGTCATCCAGGTCATAGTCGTTCCGTAAAAGTAAAAAAAAAATCCACTGGACTTGGTTTCCAAGATTTGAAGACGTTTGATTCTGAAGGACCGACCTTCAGAATCATAGACAGGTTTCAGATATTACAGGCTAACGATGGAAC
>NW_015152486.1:31340-33376 GCF_000732505.1 Cyprinodon variegatus
TTTAAATGGAATTACTGAAATCAATCTACTTTTTCATGATATTCTAATTTTATGACCAGCACCTGTATGTCATATTCAATCAGTTTGAGATGGTGATTTATGTCTTCATCACAACCTGTTTTTTTCCCCCAGCAAGTACAGAGCTCTCTGCATTTAACCCATCCCCTTGGGGAGCAGTAGGCTGCCATAGTGTGGCGCCTGGGGAGCAGTGTGGGGTTAAGGGGAGTGGGGCTTTAACTCAGAACCTCAGGATTCAAAGTGCAATGCCTGAACCACTCGGCCACCAAATGTCAATTACAGAAAATAAAACAATGATTGCTGGGATCTGATGCTGTGAGATGCGTATACCAAAACCACCATTTAGATGTATGATTTAATACATATTGTATGCATTTAATAAAAGACACCTAGTATGATTGGATGGAAGGAGAGATGTAAAGTTTTATTTAACCAATTTAGAATCTATTGGATTGTGAACCTTGAGAAATAAACATGTAGTTTACATTTAATGTTTTTATACCATTTCTGTATGCAAAATTGGAATTACAGGTCTTATAGTACCTTGATATGTTGTGACTTGGTGCCACATTAATAAACTAAGATAAAACTGAATCATTCAATTCAGTTTAGTTTACTTATATAGCCCCAATCTCAAGGCACTTAATGATATATGTTTGAACAATCAAATATTAGACGTGGTCCTATCAGGGCAACGGACTCTATGCTTCAATGCTTCCTACACTTAAGGCAGCTCCTTTGTTTCCCGTCTTTCCCTACTGGATAAAATGATAAATCCCGGTATGTGTAACCTCAGTAACCATGAAAACAATGACCAGAGACACCTGGATTAATCAGTTCATCTAGTAACAGCAGCCGCCATAAGTTCAGGAAGTAGTGAGGTTGTGCAGAGAGCCCATTATTGTGAGACCACCAAATTGGATAGTTGGTTTGATTAGTTTTTACCAGTTGTTAAAACATTCATTTAGATGTTTTTGCACCAAGGAACCATAAGAATGTTTCTCCAACAATGGTTTTGATAAATTTCCTTTCTCCTTCTGCTGAAATTGCTGCACATGATCCCCTGGAGGCTGCAAAAATGAACCCTATGACAGAGAAACTGTTTTATTGAGGAGGAGGTAAACATGTGGAATGAAGGAGACATCATGGCTGCTTTTAATTTACCACAATTTAAAAAACAGTCTACCAAAAATCATCAGACAACAGTGTAACATCAACTCCAGCAAGACATGTTCTAAAGGCACATCTGTGACACGTGGAGCAGCATGGAAACAGGAAGCTCCATTTACCCAGCAGATCTCTACAAAAAATGCAAATAAGTCATTTTTCTTAAATTGAGGAATAAGTGAGACATTTTGTCAATGAAGCAAGACAATTTACATTTAAAATAAGAAAACAATTGCATTGTTTTATTCCAATTGCATATCAGAGCATGTGAGCAGAGCGGAGAGGAAGAAATATGGCGGAGCGCAGAGCGGTTTTCAATTCAAAGGCCGGAGCGAAGGTTTCGCTCCACTCCAGTTCGCTCCGATGCGCTCACAATGTCAATTAAAAATGTTGGATTATAAAATTTTTAAAATAACATTTAAGTCTGATAAAATAAGTTAATAATTGAATAGGAAACATGGAACAAGATGAATGGAGCGAGGCGTTACGTTCACAGCTGGGATAATTTAACAGACAATCCACATGTATTACATCACAGACATTCATAAAAGAAGCCAACAACGACTTTCCATAATCCGGAAACTCAAAGGACTCTGTTTCACCACATCTGTTATTACTTCTGTATAGATCAATTCTTCAGCCCATCCTGTTCTACTTGTTTCTTTAATCTTCTCACTGTGAAAAACAAAACCAAACTCACAAATAGGGGTGTAAATCACATCCATCATGGCGATTCGATTCAGCATCGATTTCCTGATCCAACGATTCGATTATTTTCGATACTCTAGAATACACCACGATTCGATTCGATTTGATTAATCGGTTAATTTTTTTTTTTTTTTTTTTTTTTT
>NW_015152486.1:34197-41628 GCF_000732505.1 Cyprinodon variegatus
TCTTGTACTTGTGCTGGTGTTTACTGTGTCTTCGTGTAAACGAGCTCTGTGTATGTGGAAAAGAATCTCCCCTTGGGGACAAATAAAAGTCTAAAGTCTAAAAGTCTTGCGCGCTGCTCCGCTCCGTTCACATGCTCTGGTGCATATTATCTAACGCTCTTACAGTAGTAGCCATTCAAAATTTCACCACTTTCCTTGATGGGCCCTCGTAAAAAAATATGCACGCCCAGGAGAAGGAGGGGGGGTCACTCCTGTGGCAGGAAGTGGGCTTCCATTCATCTGCCGTTTGACTGGGAAGGACCATTTTGCACAGCTGCTACCGTATTTAAAGAGTAAAAATACTTATACTTCCATTGGCAAATCCTTTTATTAATCTGCCGAAATAAAGGGGAGATTTTTAATTTTTTAAAACTTATTTGTAGATGGTTTTTGCATTGGTCAGCACAGTTCTTCCTAAATTTCAAAGCAGCTTGAAATGTGGAGAATTAATAAAATTAGATCTGCTTTGGTTCCATAGGAAGATTTCTGGAGTGATTTTAAGTCTGGCTCAGAAGGGGGTGTTTGGCAAATTCTGTGTAGAGTCTGTAAGATTCCCATTACAAACCAGCCCACTGGCATGTCCACCCAGAGGTGCCTGGCCATTGCATTTGCTCCCAAACTCATTTTCCCTGAGGGCCTCCTGCTCCTCAGGCGTCCTCCTCTCAGAGTTCCTGCTTAGACTTCCTGTTACAGGAGCAGTTCTTCTCCGGCAGCGTTGTCGAAGAACATACAGAGTGATGGTGAGGAGCAGACTGAGGCACAGAACCAGCAGAATGGACACAACCACCAGCTCCTTCAGGAAGCTGGTGCAGCGAGCCGAGTGCACGGGTTTCCCACCGGGGATCCCCGCTTCTGTTTGTCCAGATTCCCCCATCCACAAAGTGACATTTCTGCCGAGCTGTTTCGTGGTGACCTGACTGTTCCTGACGGACAGCGAGGTTTTAGTCTCAGCCGGTCTGGATGCTGTTGTTTTAGGTCCCCCCCCGACAGAAACTTGCAGTCCAGGTGTGGCTGCAGCCTGAGTGGTGGGCCGGCCTCGCGTGTGAAGCCGGGTGTAGCCGGTCGGGGTCTGAGACACAGGATTGCTCCTCTGCTTGACTTGATAAATGGCCATGGTCTGTCGGTAGCCATTCTCTGTGGACAGGCAGAGGTAGTGGCCCAGCGTGGCTGGGGTGGCCACGAAGCTGAGACTGCCGTCCTTCAGGTGGAGGTAGAGGTCTGAGGACAGCCGGCTGTTTGGTCGCTCCCACAGCTGCTGGGACAACTGCGAAGCAGCAGGACAGTGCAGCCGAACCACTTCATTCAGAGACACGGACACCAGCTCGCCTGCGGGACACGAGGCTGAAACACAGAGAACATGGCTACTAATGTTTTTCAAACATGGGTCGAATCGGCATTTGGCTCTCTTCCCATTGGCAAAAAAAGCTGGGTCTAACCCCTCGCCTGGTGACACCATTACACTGGGTTAGCGCTGATGTCATCAGTGCGACACAAATCAGGAAAGTAAACAATGGAGAGCAACATGTAAAGCCAGGCATACACTGTACAATGTTTTGCCCTTTAAAGGCATATTTTCCAGTGATGCAAGAATTTTTCCAAGGGGCCCAACTTCAACCCGAAGGGGCCGGGGGGAAGGGAACAGGGGTAACGAGGGGCGATCAGCCTCTAACAACCACCTCCCCATCAGGAATGGTAAGGTCAGGATAAAATCAAACATGGTGTAAATTCACTTCTTTTGAAAGATAAACCCCCTCGTATCAGCTTAAAGACACTACAGAAAACTAAAGACAGAGGGGGACTAAATTTACGGTACCTAACCTCCAAAACTACTACTTAGCAAAGAGACTACAATACATCTCTAAATGGATAAAACCTAATCCCTTAGATGAACCCTGGATAGACACAGAACAGGAAATATGCAGTAATATCATAATTTCAGATTTGCCGTTTGTTAGCTCTAAGCTCAAGTAGCATTCATGTTTTAAAAATATTAACATCAGCTCTTCCCTGACAGCATGGTAGGAATTTCTTAAAATAATGAAGTCATCACTTTTACCGTGCAGTCGTACACCCATCTGGAATAACCCTGACATTCTACAAAACAATAATGTGATAAACTTTCCGTACTGGAAGAATAATGGTATTAACTATCTGGATCATTTATTTAAAGGTACGGAGTTTATCACATTTGTTAGATTAAATTTGCAATATGGCATTAACAAAAATAAAAGCATGGACATTAACACCTATGGCAGATGCTTACCCCTTCAGGGGTTTGCATTCTGCTAGTGGGGGAAGGGGAGGGAGGGGGAGTGGGAATTTATTTTTTATTTATTTAACCTTTATTTAACCAGGAAGTCCCTTGAGATTGAAATCTCTTTTTCGAGGGAGACCTGGCCAAGACGGCACACCAGTTAAAATACAAACAGAAATACAACATAGACAAAATCTCACATAGAGGAAAAGACAGGTCACATGGGGCGGTTACAGTTTAACATGGCCTTAAATTTATTCAATGGGACTAGATCATTTAAATGGAGCAAGTTTTTCAAATTATTCCAGGACCATGGAGCAAAGTAAGAGAAGGATTTCTTCCCCAGCTCAGTAAAAACCATTGGAATCTGGTAAGGGCGCCACCTGGTGGAACGGAGATGAAAATGGCTGGAATTTAGCTTGAGGAGATTGCATAAATATGCCGGCAGTTTACCCAACATGGCCTTGTATAGATCTCAGCCTGGATGTCTTGTCTCTTGTGTGGTGATTGGTTTGAATGGTAATGTAGGGGAGGGATCACATCTCCGGAGGGGGGCGGGGGGTGGTGATGGAGGGATGAGGATTTTAGAAGGGCTTCGGGTCTGGCTCCCTGTTTAGGTCCTGGTCCATGCTGTCCCCTTGTGTGGCTTCGTCCATGTTGGGGGTTCTGCATAGTGTGTGGGGGCTGGCTGGCCAGGGTGGGTGGGGTGGCGGTGTCGGCCCTGTGGCCGGCTGGCTTGTGGGTCCTGCCGCCGGTCCCTGGCCCCCGGGCTATGGTGATGCTCCCCCCCAGTGGGGCTCTCTCATTTTTCCTTTGAATAAACTTTATATGCACAAGTTCACTCTCACAAACAACTACAGGCTCTTAGCTCCAGGTACTCAGAGATTCACTTCCACACAGAAAGCCCATATAGTTATCTTCAGCTACCACAGTATACATGTCAGATTAAATAATACTACTTATACTTCAGCAATATTATCAAGGGTTTACTTTATTTTATGTCTCGTACCATGCTGTTCTTTTTCCATCTCTTTGCAGGTGATGAAGCAGACTGAAAATGTTTTATCATTGTCTCCCTTTTATCTCCTCTTTCTTTCATCTTTTCTCCTTTTTTCCCTGTTTTTCCTTTCCTGTTCTACTTACATTGCAGTGTCCATATAATCTGTAATACTTCCTGCATGAATTATAATAAAGCAATTTACATGCATAAATCAAGTGTAGCACTATGGCGATAGCTGTACTGCTCCACTTGTGAAAGGAAAATCTGTTGGGCTCTTTTTGGCAGCAAGACAATTATTCTTATTGCCACATTGCCAGACAGGACACTGTCAAAAAAAAAAAAAAGTCGGCCATGCTCAGTGGGCAAACAAGGATTCTTCTTCCTCTCAGAGGAAAACCCGGCAGCATGGAGGGGGTGCAATGAGTTAAATGGAGTCCTTTCTGTCAGACCGTAGTAGCCACGTTAGCTCAGCCATGTCTTCGTCCAAATACGTCGTCGCCTTTTCTTTTTAGGGCTTTCAGCACAAAATTGCACAAATGGCTAAGGCAGCGTATTTCGTCATACAAAGTGAGCTGTAGCTGCATGTGATGACTGAAAAAAATAATGTGTACAGTGATACCTGGTTTAAGGAAGCCAGGGCGAAATGCTCCATGATTATCAACGTTAACAGAGTTCTGCTTGTTAGATCAGAAGTGACTTGCGTGGTGTGCTGATGTCCTACAATGCACTCAGTGGCTAGTATAACTTTTTTTTTAACATATTCATATAGTATTTGGTACAATATACTATATGTACTAAAATATTATTTAATTTTTTTTAATCCTGCCAAATAAAATGTAAGTTTCCACATCTCCAAAGCAAAGAGGTAACATGACACAGAATGTATCCTCAGCTAAGAAAGGCGTTCCAGGTGAGCAACACTTACCTGTGGGCAGCTTGCTTGGCCCAAATTTGCCTCTGTGAGTCAATGAAATGCTGTTACAGGCTTCCTCGACATTCGCTCCATCTATGTCCTGGCTCCTAATGAGGGAAAATCACAGTTAGTTATTATGAAAGAGAGTGGAGAAGTTTTATATTCAGCTTCGAGTGCAGCTAATAATGAAGAGTTAAAAGATAAACAATAAAATCCTGTAATGTGAAGGGTTTTAACAATATAAAAACGGTGAACCTGAAGAATATATAACCAATATACAGCTATGGGATTTATATAATCCAGCTGTAGTCTCTAGTTCTCAGATTTCCTTTTAACGAAACAGTAATAGATAAAAACAATCATCCAAGCGTTGCTCAGACTGTTTCAGAGAAAAATGTTAGCTCCAGTCTGGCAGTGTGATACTCACAGAGCGGTTTGGGTCTCAGAAACCTCCACACAGGCCCTGCCCACAGGGTCCCAACCACAGAAAGGGTCTCGGGAGAGAACGCACTGGGCACAGGTCCAGTAGTACGAACAGTTAGCGGTTGGAATCCTCACCACCCCCACCGACGTGCCGACGTACACCATACCCTGCATTAACACAACCAGCATTCCGTCAGGGATGTCCATGGAGCAGTTTTAACATCATTCCTGCAATTTACTGCAAACTGCTGTGGATTCAACGCCTCATCGTGTAAAGAGCTGCAGGTTGGCTTCAGGTTCAAGTGTCTAAAGGTGTGAACATGTTTCTTAGCTGCAGTGTTCAATGTTATCTTCTCAGGGTCACTAAAAAGACATCTGTTATTTGCAGGGGTGGATTTAGGAAATTATGGGCCCTAGGCAAAGACAGGCAGGGGGCCCTATGAAGACAACAAATTAAAACAGCCCCATTCTCCAGATAGAGAAATGTTAATAGAATAGACATCCATTATCTGTTCTAGGTTGTGTCCCTCTCTTCTTGTCCCTTTTCTTCTTGTTTTCCTCTCTATGTTTTGTACTCAGCTGACTTTTCATGCTGTCTCTAAAGGAATGAGACACACTTAATAAATTTGCTAAAAATTTCATTTCCCGACGTATGAGTGTGTATGCTCGTACGTGGGGCGTAAGTTACACGTAAGTTATCTGATCGTTGACATACATTGTAAGTGTAAGTTAGTCATAAGTAACTTGATGCATTCTGAGCAGCTATGCACCTTAGGGGAGCAGCTATAACTGATGCTTCATAATGCATCAGTTGGTGAGCATTATGCTGCTGTGCGTTATGCATAAGTTAGGCTGTCGGACATAATTTCTGGACTCTGAATATTCTATGTATATGCCCAAAATTGAAAAAAAATACATAGAAAGTTCAGCATATGCCAGCGTTTTAGAAAATTCTGGGATGTCTGGCATACGCTGGCTAAATCGGCAAGTGTGACAGGGCCCTAAGAACTTTCATTGCAAACTCCATGTTAGTTCCATGGCAAACTACACTTAAGGCCAACTGCAAAAATCTCAGTCATAAGTGGAATATAGCAATATACCAAATCATATACCGTACCTCCACCCCCCCCTGCTGTTCTGCGTGGACCATGCTAAGAGTGAGCATGTTAGACATTGACTCAGGCAATCAACAGCTACTCCTTTCCTGTAATGGGATTACGTACTGATGTTATAAGTTGGCCAAAGGGGCAATTTAATCTTATTTGATCTTAAAACACAAAAACTACTCACCATGCATGGTGGATTCCACCCCAAATTCAGTATCTACAGACTATAAATGAAGTGCAAAGAAGGAGGTATAAGCCTAGTTAAAACCAGAGCCATCACTGAAGATGAAACATGAAAGCTAGAAGAATACATACAAGAGTGCCCCAACTGATGAAGCCCTCAGACTGTGGAAGCTGGAAGAGGAGGAAGTGGAAAGAACCATTACTGGAGGAAAAAACCTAACATGGCATGTAACCCCAACAGAGGGTGGAATAGCTGATCTGACTGAAAAACTACCAATGCTAGAGATGGCCGTACTGAAGGACAGCACAGAGGCACTGACACAGGCCTCGAGAGCCAGAGGCCCAAATCTATTCTACTAGGCAAGATTCCAGGTTCAGGCCGTGCAATGAGGCCCCCCCCCAAAAAAACAGCATCAAGACTAAAAACACATTTGTTTGGGATTGCCTTCGACTGTTCTAGTTAAACTGTTTAACTGAAACATCATTGGTTCAGCTTTTTTATTTTCTTTACTCCAACTGTTTTTAATGTTCTTTTTTGTTTCTGTCTTTTTATTTTGTTTTCCTACTTGCTTTGATTTTGTTTTATTTTCCTATATTTTAATCATGTAAAGCACTTTGCATTGACTTTGTATTGAATTGTGCTATCCAAATAAATTTACCTTGCCTTATAATATTAAGTGTGTCTCAGCCCCCACCCCCCCTATTTAAAAGCAAACGATGCAAAGAGCAGTGTTGCCAACTTAACGCCTTTGTCGCTATATTTAGTGACTTTTCAAACCCCTCTAGCACTTGGCTGCGTCCGGCAGTACCAGACTGTGCTGATGGCCTGGAGGTGGGGGTGGTGGTTGGCTGATGCTCTACCGCACCAATAGAGATAAAGCGCTTTGCATGAATGGAGGCTCATCTGAGACTGTTCCTAGGTTATCTAGAGAGGAAGCACAGCCCTCAGCAGGTTAAAATGAGGAGAGCACTCTAGATGATTCCCTGCGAAATCCTGAAACATCTCCAGCCGGCTCCTCCCGGCCCCCTCCGGCTTCCATACCTTCTCCAGCTTCGTCTGTTGCTGATAAACCTGCCGATGGCACAACTGCTGCTTCAACCACATCGGCCTCTTCAACCCAGGGGGCTACCACCCTCACAGCATCATCGTCGTCTTCCTCCCCTGAGCCAGGAGAAGCATATGCTTTAGGAGCTGGAGGCAGTAGTAGCAGCTAGACAACTGCTGCCTACCTTATTAAGGCTGAACTTTAAAATATGAAATTGTCTAGAGAGCTGTTCTAAATCAAATTTCTTTTTGTTTACACTAGTGTATGAAAAATGACAAAATAGATCTGTCTAAGTCTCCACCCAGGGTGCAGACCAGGAGGCAGAGTTGTATTTTAACAGACCTCTCTGCAGCTTCTCTACTGTTACCCACTCTTTACTCCATCCAGACAGTGTCTTGCCCACGACCAAAATCTAATCAATTAGCAAAGATTCCCAAAATAGTAAATCATGATAAACTTATTAAAAT
>NW_015152486.1:41638-45534 GCF_000732505.1 Cyprinodon variegatus
ACCTTTTCTGCTTCGCACAAAGACACAATGGTTGGAACCAAAGATCTCCAATTTGGACTCATCAGACCAAAGCACAGATTTCCACTGGTCTAATTCCTCGTGTTCTTCAGCCCAAGCAAGTCTCCTCTGCTTGTTGCCTGTCCTAAGCAGTGGTTTCCTAGCAGCTGTTTTACCATGAAGGCCTGATTCACACAGTCTCCTCTTAACAGTTGTTCTAGAGATGCATCTGCTGCTAGAGGTCTGTGGCGTTGACCTGCTCTCTAATCTGAGCTGCTGTTAACCTGCCATTTCTGAGGCTGGTGACTTGGATAAACTTCTCCTCCGCAGCAGAGGTGACTCTTGGTCTTCCTTTCCTGGGGCGGTCCTGATGTGAGCCAGTTTCTTTGAAGCGCTTGATGGTTTTTGCGACTGCATTTGGGGACGATTTCAAAGTTTAGCCAATTTTACAGACCGACCGACCTTAATTTCTTACAGTAATAATGGCCACTTATTTTTCTTTACTTAGCTGCTTTTTCTTGCCATAATCCAAATTCTAACAGTCTATTCAGTGGGACTATCAGCCTTGTATCCACCTGTTATCTTTATATATAAGGCAAGAAATCCTGCTTATTAAACCTGACAGCGGACACCTGTGAAGAAAATCATTTCAGGAGACGACCTCTGGAAGCTCATCAAGAGAAAGCCAAGAGTGAGCGAAGCAGTAAAAGCTAAATGTGGCTACTTTGAAGAACCTACAATATTAGACATAAGGAATGGGGTTAAAAGAGTTCGATAAGCATCTCCCTGAAATTAGTTTTTGGAACTTGGGATCTCTGACATACCAAAATAAATAGTTTTTCAAGATGATGCAAAGTTAAATTTAACACTGTTACCATTAGTTATAAAACTAAGAAAATGAAGTCTAAGGAAGTTATCATGCAGAATTGTAGAAACATGTTCCTTTAAAAGGATAGAGCAGTAAAGCTTCTGGCCTTAACATTTTTTCCTGCATTACTTTTACTTTTATACTTTAAGTAGTTTTCAAAAATGGAACCTTTTCACTTTTACTAGAGTAAAAAGCTTAAATTGATAGTCTAACACAGGGGTTGCCAACCTTTTTAAGACTGAGGGCTCCTTCATGGATACTGACTCATAGGAAGGGCCACCAATACTAACCTATGAACCGGAAAGGATCAGCGTTCATACTTCAAACTTCATACATAATAAGGATACTTTTATGGTTCTTTTAACTCCTAATTTTCCTTATGATATTGTCATTTTGAAATATCTATAAATGCTTAAATGATTAAAATGATCAAATGCTCTATAAATGATTTAAAAAGAAGAGCAACAGAATAAAATAAAATTAGCTCAGTGGTGAGCATGCAGTGGGCACCACATGTGGTCCCTGAGGGCCCCTAGGTGCCTGCAGGCACCATGTTGGTGACCCCTGCTCTAACTTCTACAAAGTGTTGTTAAACAGTAGAATTTATACTTCTGCTTGAGTAATAAACATAAACACTTTTAATACCTCTGTTCCTAAGTCATTTTATACTCTCTGCATCTGACCTCAGGTTTCCAATAGGTTCATCAGTTTAACATCAATATAGCATCAAACAATAATATCAAACTGTCGTCTCACTTCTAGTCAAAATCGTAAATCAACTTGGAATTAATTTGATGTGTGTCAAGGATTTTATTGATGCCAATTTGACATTATCTCAATATCTCGTATCTTTGAAACTTCCCTTAAAGGCACAGAGGATGATCTTTCATTTCCAGGTGGATCGTCCAAATAACTGGTTCTCCCATCGCTCAATCATTCTGGTGATACGTTTACGAAAGGCCGTCCTACCTGCTTGCTCCGTTAGCTATATTATTCTGAGCCTGCGCACTTTCAGGCGTATATCTGCGATTGAGCTACGGTTTCATCCATCGTTGAAGCTCAGCTTTCTCACCGCGGTTCTTTAAAAATGGCTGAGGGTCGTAAGAGGAAAAGTGTCTACGAAGTGGATGAGAAGAAAAGAAAGGCTCAATAGAGGTAGATATATCCCAGAATGCTTTGCGCAGAGAGCTCTCTTTGCAAAGCATTATGGGATTTGCTGTCACAGCAGCCTGCTGTCGCCATAGGCTGTCGCTACTAATAAAGATGGCGCAGGCACCGTGCAGTGGAGGAGGAGTTACGTGACTAACGGAGCATAAAACAGAAACCAAAAATAAGGAGGAGCAGACAGAGCAGGTCAGAGCAGCGTATCTCTCTCACCTCTTTATGGAAAAATGAAAGTGACCTCTCAGTCACCATAGAAACCGTCCCACGCTGTTTATTGCTGCTTTTTTCTTTTTTTAGACGTAGATCTCATTATGTTTTTAACAGATGAACATTCTCTATCTGTTCTGGTTCTAGATGCTGCACAGACTCGTTACGTAGAGCTTTGCTTTATAGAATGTGCCTGTGGTGCTTTTTGTTGTTTTCAATATATCATAATCTGTTCCAGTCAAATGTGGGAAATAGTTTTAATGCATGTATAGCACAGAGACAGAAGGGAAAATAATCTGCACTGATCTGCTCATCCTGTCTAGTCGGAGCCTCTCTATACGCAGTTAGTGTGACATTGAAAAAAGAAAAAACGTATCTGAGGTTAAAANAATCTGCACTGATCTGCTCATCCTGTCTAGTCGGAGCCTCTCTATACGCAGTTAGTGTGACATTGAAAAAAGAAAAAACGTATCTGAGGTTAAAAAAAATCAAACTCAACCGGTGTGTTCTGGCATTAAGACAGAGAGAGAAGACATCATCATTTTTTATACTTGCATGCTTAATCTTTGACAGAGAATGCCATGAAAGCAGTTATAAAGCTCGACAACTTAATGTAGATAATGCCAAACGGGTCAATGTTACAACTATAAATACAGAACCTGTTTATATGTATGAAACACTGCTGAAATGCAAAAATCTCGTGAACCGATGGGGCAGGGTCTTTCCCTCTGTGGATATTTCCGGAAGCTTCGGTCCTTGATGAAGCAATCGAGTCCCGGTCCACTGACCCTTGCTGTATTTCTTACTACTCTCTCTAATCCTAGTTCCTGTCTTAATACTTTCCAAAAACAAAAAAAAAAAACAAAAAATGATGGCCTCTAGAATAATAATAAAAACTACAATAATAATTAAAAGATTGAAATTTCACTTACGGTAAATAATGAGACTGATATGATGTTAATATAGAGGCTTGATATTGAAGTGAAAATGAAATCAAAATCATTGGCCGGCCTGCTTACCTGTAAGCAGAAAGAGGACGGTGTACAGCTTCTTATTGGCCGCCTGGACTCTCTGAACAGTCAGGTGGCTGTAGGCGTGCTCTGCAGACACCATGGTTGGACGCCTTCCAACCGGACGCACGCTGTCTTCTGCCAGAAAGTTCTCCTTGACGAAGCGCAGAGCATTGTCCGATGCGTTGTGCAGGCCGCACTAATGCAGACAGACGCACACACACAAAGGTTTAACACGCAGTTAGTGAAATGACATCATCATCCCATGTCTGTGCATGTTTCTTGGTCCAGCGTCCTCCCATAGTGTAAAACATGAATGCTGTCTAAACTGCCTTTATATCAATGGCAGCTGGTCAATGGAGGGCGCTAGAGTGCCGCTCCAACCGCCCAATGACCCTGAGCATAAAAAAAATGTAATTAAATATTTTTTTATAACTTAATTGAAAATTTCAAATATTTCAAATTCTATCAATATCTATTTGTTAGGAGAAATATTTTATCTTTAATGACTAATAAAGCGTCATTATTTTTTGACTGGTGATTGGTGACGTATTTCTAGCCTGGGTGCCATTCCGAACTTAGTCCCGCCCACAACGTTTGAGGTCGGGAAGTTCGGTCTGGCATTGCTCAATAGTAGCGCGAGTATTATC
>NW_015152486.1:46258-48776 GCF_000732505.1 Cyprinodon variegatus
AAATGGTGCAAGAAACGTCCTTTTCCTGAACCTGGTTTAGCAAGAAGTCTCGGCTAACTGCATGCAGCGAGGCTAATGCTTTATTCTGCTTTCCCTGCCTCCTTTTTCAAACATCAGGATCTGAGCCAGCATGGATAAACACAGCTTGGACTGATTTGAAGCACTTTTTAGAAAAGGCCAAGAAGAATGAACAATCTGGGATTCATATGGAAAATAAAATAATATAGTCTACTTTTTCTAGATGTTTGTTAATTTGCATAGTTGCTCTTGAATAAAAAATCTTTCAGAAAATAGTTTTCATACATTAAAAAATATAAAGCCGAATAATAGTTTCTCCAATATTAAACTGGTTCACTATTTTTTTAGGTTTGTGACCCAATATTGGAGCATGCAGAACCAAGATTTACCTTCACAAAGCCTTAGAAGAGCAACATTTATGGAGGAAATGCAAACCTGTACAGGAAATTATGTTTTGTTTTCATTGTTTGCATTCATATACACTGCCTCGCCAAAAAAAAAGTCGCCACCAAAAAAAAAAGGCCATTCACTCTAATACTTTGTTGGACCACCTTTAGCTTTGATTACGGGACGCATTTGCTGTGGAATTGTTTCCATAAGCTTCTGCAATGTCAAAAGATTTATTTCCATCCAGTGTTGCAGTAATTTTTCACCAAGATCTTGCATTGATGATGGTAGAGTCTGACCGCTGTGCAAAGCCCTCTGTAGCACATCCCAAAGATTCTCAATGGGGTTGAGGTCTGGACTCTGTGGTGGCCAATCCATGTGTGAAAATGATGAGTCATGCTCCCTGAACCAGTCTTTCACCATTGAGCCCGATGAATCCTGGCATTGTCATCTTGGAATATGCCTGTGCCATCAGGTAAAGTCCATTGATGGAATAACTGGTCATTCAGTATATTCAGGTAGTCAGTTGACCTCATTCTTTGAGCACAACTGTTGCTGAACCTAGACCTGAGCAACTGCAGCAACCCCAGATCATAACCCCGCCCCCACAGGCTTGTACAGTAGCCACTAGGCATGGTGGGTGCATCACTTCACCTGCCTCTCTTCTTACCCTGATTGGCCCATCACTCTGGGACAATCTGGACTCATCAGACCACATGACCTTCTTTCATTGCTCCACACTCCAATCTTTATGCTCCCTGCAAATTGAAGCCTTTTTTTCCGGTTAGCCTCACTGATTAGTGGTTTTCTTATGGCTACACAGCTGTTCAGTCCCAGTCCCTTGAGTTCCCTTCGCATTGTGTGTGTGGAAATGCTCTTACTGTCAGTATTAAACATTGCCCTGAGTTCTACTGTTGTTTTTCTTCCATTGGATCTCACCACACGTTTAAGTGATCGCCGAGGATTCAGGATTTTATTCCGGCCACATTTCCTCCTTGAAGATGATGGGTCCCCACTATCCTTCCTGTTTTTAATAATGCGTTGGACAGTTCTTAACCCAATTTTAGTCATTTCTGCATCTCTTTAGATGTTTTCTCTGCTTGATGAATGCCAATGATTTGACCCTTCTCAAACAGACTAACACGGGATGTGTCTTTCCACATGGTTGTTTAGTAAATGAGAAGCAAGTCATTGCACCAGTTGGGGTTAAATAACTTGTTGCCAGCTGAAAGATAATCGCCCATGCAGTAATTATCCAATAGGAGGCTTCGTATTTGCTTAGTTGAATCCAGGTGGCGTCTTATTTTTTTGGCCAGGCAGTGTATATATATACACTGGCGTGATAGTAGTATACGTTTGATTGGTTTTTGGTATACGTCTATTTTGAATTTATGGCCCCCCCTGGAGAAAACTCCACCAGCCGCCGCTGCCATTAGATGCGCATGCATGGATTCCTTTCTCTGTAGCAGTCATAACTCTTGGGCCGGTAGGCTGGAAGCTAAACGCCACTTTAAACCCTTTTGTTGAATAAATGTGGTAACAATCCGGGGTTAGGGTGAGCAGCGGTTTTACCTCTCCTGGATTTGCAACCTTGTCTTGAACCCTTGTGCTCCACTGCAGCGTGTCTCTGTTCAGCACCTTGTAGTTACCAGAGAAAATGGATTTGATCTCAGTCAGGCTGAAGGCACACACCGCTGACCGTCCATTGTTGACAGCCCTAGATTATATACAAATAAAAACAAAAAAACAGCTTTTAAAGACAAAATGAATTAAAAAAAAAAACCTGACTTTCAGACTTTCTCGTCTTAAAGTACTAAGAAGTTCACAACAAAAACAAATGAGACAAACCTGGTGTCAGTAGCAAGGTGGAAATAATTTATTAGTTCTTATTTTCTTTCAACTTTTTATTTTTTATTATTTTCTGTTTTAGTTTTAATTTGTTTTAGTATCCGTTAGCTAGTTTAGTATATGACTAAACACAGAGATAACAACCGATAATAGAAATAAAACCCTACAGAGGGAGGGACTGCTGCAACAACACAAATAACCCGACGCAGGAAACAGCAACCTGAAACTAGACCTTATATTAATGCATTATGATAGAGACACAAAC
>NW_015152486.1:53313-54347 GCF_000732505.1 Cyprinodon variegatus
TCACTGCTGGAAGATGGCAGGAGGGAGGGGCTACTATATTTGGGCAAAAATGGCCGCTCCCAGACTCAGTGATTGTGACGAAAAATTATCGTTTTTATTTTCCTACTAACGCTAAAGTCCTTAAATCAGCGCACACGTATTAGTTTTAGGTATAAACAATGATCCATTGATTATTCCTTGCTGACCGGACTGTTCCTATAAAGCTCTAGATCACTCATTCCATTCTGCAGTGACTGGTCGTGTTCCCAGCAACGTTTGTCTTTACGGATTTTTCCTTCATACTCCTAAACAGAATGACATAAGTCCGTCTGAACTCACCATGCAGATCTGGGAAACTCGGGAGACAAGAAATTTGTCCACAAAGTTATACTCTCTGCCCACTTCGCTGAAGAAAAAGTAGATTTTCTGCTCTTGTGGGATAAACTTGGAGCTGATAAAAGTTGGATCTACAGGAGAGAAGACACAGCATCACTGTATACAAATGCAAACAACTGTTTTACCTAAATGATACATGACATGATTTTAAAATACTGCTGAAAAATGTTTTCACTTCATATTCATATAGCCACAGTGGAGAGGAAAAACTCCACTCTAAAAACTACTCTAAAACTACATTCAACTTAAAGACTGAGTCGGACCCAGAATCAAAATAAGTCTCTTCCACAACCAGCATAATGCAGCAAACTGTGTACAAAACATTGGAAAGGCAAAGCAGCAGAACGCCTCACTGCAGGGTTACTGCTTGAGATGGGGCTGGTTTTGCAGTTGCACCAAAAAAGCACCGTCTGAGTTAGAGCCCAGCAGCCTGAAGGAAAACGGACAACACCGGTGAAAGAAGTGAAGTTTCAGAACGGGCAGAAACTGAACCAGAGGCATTTGCCGTTTCTCAATTCACAAGAACATGAGTACAGACTCGTAAGAAAAGTACATTCTTGAGAAGAACACAGGAAAGTCTGGACTCTGGGAGACCAGTAGCATAAATATGGGTCAATTGGAACAGAAGCGTACTGATGACATCACCACGCGCTCAGCTC
>NW_015152486.1:55791-57051 GCF_000732505.1 Cyprinodon variegatus
TTAGCCCTGGCTGCTGCAGACGGGCTAACCTTAGCCCCGGCCGCTGCAGACGGGCTAACGTTAGCCCTGGCCGCTGCAGATGGGCTAACCTTAGCCCCGGCCGCTGCAGACGGGTTAACGTTAGCCCCGGCCGCTGCAGATGGGCTAACGATAGCCCTGGCCGCTGCAGACGGGTTGCCACAGTCCTCTCAACATCGGGAACTTTTTTTCTTTTTAAGTACACACTGAATCAGTAAATGTTCCATATATTGTCCCAAAAGTATAATATTCTCGCCTCAAATGATCTTGAAACGTACTATTATTGAACAACTGCAACAGAAAAGAGAAGTTTTAACTTAACACTTTGAGCTCTGTGAGCGCTCCATTGGAAGCTGCTGCTGCCGCAGTGCATGCTGGGACAGCTGTCATTCAAGAACAGACAAGCCTGCTCTGATGCATGCTGGGTAAAGAGGGAGGGGTGAGAACAACATCTGGGGACTTTGTCTGTTCTCTGTCTTCTTGTTCTTGTAAATTGGAACAGCACTAGGGCTGAGGCTGATGGCGTTTCACGAGCACATGAGAATGCACGAGTACACACACTGAGAAATAGCCATTAGCATCCCGATGGGACTTTCAATGAAAATTAGCATCAAGCTAAGCATTAATTGTTTGTTCTTGTGTTATAATGTATCCTGTGTTATAATGTACCAAACACACACATAAAAAAAAGGAATTTTACACAATAAGTCAACTTTAAGGATGAGTGACGGTGCGCTCACCCTCCAGCCATCCTAATGTGTCATCCAGCTTGAGGTCGACGCGGCTGCCCTCGCTGAGGTGTCTGGAAATGACTGGTCGGTTTCCCCTGTAGTCTGCCACTGTGCCGGTGTAAAGCTCTCCACCTAAGAATTTAAAACAACAACACAAGATTAATACAGGAAGTACAGGTTATAAATCCGTCTCTGGGATTAAGAGTAAGAAAACGGCTCATGCAGCGGCATGCGTTTTAATTATTTTAATTGCTTGTTTTTCTGGAAACATTCAACTCTGACTCTACTAGTCATCAGTTTACTTCACTAAATTTTTCTTTGGATTTAAAGGAAAAGTCTGGACATATTCAGACTTCAAACTTCTGAAAGTACTTTAATTATTACATACTTTTCAATAAATGATAATTATAAAATAAGTGTTTTTAATTCAGAATAATTTTCATGTGAATGTGCTTTACTGGAGGCATCCATGTTTGTCAAAGAACACTACTGCCACCTACTGGTTAGTGAC
>NW_015152487.1:0-2792 GCF_000732505.1 Cyprinodon variegatus
GAAATTCTAGGAACCACTAGTAAACCTGCAGATTGAGAGCGAAGTGCTCTGTTAGGAACATAAGGAACAATCAGATCTCTGATATCAGATGGATAATAGCATGTATAGGAGGTAAATGCTAACAAAGATGGCTCTAATGCACCATTTGCTTTTATTCTATTCATTTATGCTAACAATACGGAGCTGTGTGTGTGTGTGTGTGTGTGTGTAGCAGTGTGAGCCCTGGGCGGGGCTGAACCTGCTGGACTGGGATGTTGAGGTTTTACTTCCTGTTACAATTCCAGTTCCCAAGGTGGGTTTGTGTGACGCTGAGGCCAGTTTAAAAAAGGAGCGTCTTTACATGCATTCTAATCTCTCCATGAATTTAAAAAGCCTTTGTTATTTTTAAGTTCTCACATATTTTTAGTTTAAACTTTGATGGTTGATCACCTTTAGATTGCATGTAAACACGACCGGTGTGGTTTTCCCTTTCTCATATCTGAGTTTATTTCACCTCAGTTTGCATGAATCTTTGGCCTTTTTTAATTTTATTTCCTTCTAGTTATAAACAGCAGGCTTTGCATGAGATCTTACAAAAATAATACATATACAAATATCTGATGCTTGTGACCCGGCAATTTAACCACTGTTGAATTGTGAAAAACAAAAACTGCTTTTTGTGACAGAAAATTTAAGAATTGAAGAAAGTCCTTTAATAAAAACAAACAAACTTGTAATTATTCAAAGAACATTTCCTGGTTCTTGATGATGCAGTAACCGGACAGCCTACAGGACGTTTTTATTGACCACTAAAGCACATAAACAGAGACACACTTAATATTATAAGTGTTCTGACTGTATTTTAACAAAAGGATTTTTATCAAAAACATAATTAATGTGCACAAACAAGGAATAGTCGTGTTAAAAATACATGTAAACAGACTTTTATGGGGCCCCCAGTAATATTGGAGCCCCAGGCAACTGCCTAGTATTGCCCAATGATAAATCCCGCCCTGGTCCCGGGTCCCTTCCAGTTCCCACAATCACAACTGATGATCATTTAGAAAAAAAAAAAATAATAATTTCAAAAACAAAAGCTTCAGAGAAACATCTTTAGGTGAATAAATGAACAGACGTGCCGTGAAAAGTCATCCGAAATGGTGTTTGTGAATAAATTTGGTCTTTCGTCTTATTCCTCATTGCTTTACGATAGACGCCATCATGGGACGCATCGTGGGTAAGCAGAAGTTTATAAATACTCCTCAGACAACTACACTCTATATCTACCGCTACAAAGAGTTAAATTAACTATCAGTTCTGTATTTATTCCCTTTGGCTTTTTAAATCCCTCCCTTGTGGTTTTATGCCAACATTAAACTCAAACGCTCCTCTGGTATTTCCTTTCAATCCTCCCCTTGATCTTCCTTATGATCCCAAACACACCTTGCTTTGCTACACAACCCTTGATTTTATAGCAAGATCAGAGCGGCACAGAGCAGGTATCCCAGCAGGAGGACGATCAGTACCAAGAAGAGCCCCAAACGGGCTGGGATTATAGCGACAGCAACTATCAGAGCCACACTCCGCCCAGCTGGGACAATACGGAGACGGCTGAGGGTCAGGACACCTGGACTGAAGAACCAGCATACGCAGCTCAGTCGTACTCTGAGCCAAACTGGGATGATGATGGTGATGATGCCTGTGTTGAACAGGGAGATTGGGGCCAGGAGGAGGAGGTAGAGTTATAAAAGTAGAGAAAGTAGAAGACGCCTTTAAAAGAGCCTCAGATTTCCTGTATGACGACCTTAATTCCTTAGACCTTTATGTTTTCTCCACTCTAAAGACTTTTCCATTCCATCGTTTAGCAGAAATGTGTTTGTTTAAAGCCTTGTCTTTCTGCAGAGCTCTGTAACCAATGGCTCCGATGCTGAACTTCCTCCAGGGTTCCTCTACAAGGTAAATCCACCTCATGTTTATCTCCACCAAAGCGAACGGTTATGTCAGATAAGTCATTTTCTGCTTTGTAATCCAGGTGAAAGCAGTACATGAATACACAGCCACTGACAACGATGAGCTGGAGCTGAAGGTCGGAGATTCTGTGCTGGTTTTGGCTTTTGACAACCCAGACGAACAGGTTGGTGTCATCGGCATAGAACTTTAGCACCTAGAAAACAGGACTAAAGCCATGTGGTGATGCCAGAACATCTGCCAGAACTAACCACCAAAGGTTTAGCTTCCTGAATGACTGATTATCATTTAATGACCAACTCTTTACCACATTAGAAGGTTAATAAAGTTTTTTTAGTCCCCAAATGTTGTAATAGTTAACAAAGCAACTAAATGAGTAAGTAATTAATTCAACTATAACACTAAATGACTCTGTGTCCGATAAACTGTAAAACTGGAATCATTGGCGCTTTAGTGATTGATTATTATATTATATATTTTTTATTTTTCTCTTTTTTTATTATTTTTCTTCTTTTGTCTGTTCATGGACATTAATTGTGTCTAAATAAAGAGATTGATTGATTGAAACAGACTTCAAATTAAGAAACGTATTGTCTGAGAAATCCGATGAATCATTTAACCAATCAACCAGCTAAGCAACTAGCCAATTAACTTACCAACTAACCAGCCAACTGATTGGCTTACTAAATAACTAACTTATTGCCTGAATATATAAATACCACAAATATAAATGTATGGCTGAACTAACAGCAAAGCAACTAACCAAGTAATTTACAGGGTGACCTATCAAACTAACTAACTAGCTATAACCAAAATGTACCAAAAGAGTTAGTGTTTACCAACAG
>NW_015152487.1:5726-7076 GCF_000732505.1 Cyprinodon variegatus
GCATCTCTTAGTGCATCAGTGAGCCTTGGTGCATCTCTTAGTGCATCAGTGAGGTTTCCCTTTAGGTTTTGTTCTGTACTTTTCCAACTGAACTCTACATCTGGAGGCAGAAATAAACACTTTATTTACTCAGTGAGTGCAGCTCACACCCACATGAGTGCAATCACTGCTGAACGATTGTTTCTACGGGTTAAAGCTATCTGTAGTGAATCCATTGTCTTCAAGATGAGAGAAAAAGAGTTCAAAGTCTTTAGATGTTCAAAGTTTGGATTTCCACTTCAGACCAGTTGAGTAAAGGTTAGCTCACTCTAACGTGTGTTTGTGCAACAAGGTGCTTGATATAATTTATCTCCAGAAAGTTGAATACGAAGAAGTGAAGTGTTTGATGTTCCCAGGCAATGATGTGAAACCAATAGGGGAAGCTATTCATAGCTGTCAGCAGGGACTTCACCTGAAGACGGATCTGTTAAAAACACACAGGCAGGCTTCAGACTGTAAAGCTAAGTGTGTGTTATTGGGTTAATGATTAAACAGAGCACTTTGTGTGAGGCATGTTGGAAAGTGACAATCTTTGTGGCTAAAAGTCCTGCAGAAATCAGTCATGTGATGTTGACATTCCTGTATGAGAGCAGTTTACGTCACGAGTTCAGCAGCAAGTGCCAAATCAAAGCGGTGAGCTCGATCTATTCGGCATCTAATGTTCCCTCTTTTAAAACAGAAATCGGTTTTAATCAAAGCGTCTTTTATACATGAAGAAATTTTACTTTGCTTCAATTTGCGCCCAAATAACACATTTCACATACAAAATGTTTATAGAAATATTTTAAATATGCAAAAATAGATTTCAGCAAAAAGAGGAACCAATGACCTGGTTTTGACTCGGCTTTTCTCACTTAATAATAATTATTCCTCATGTTGCTGTAGGTTTGCTTTCATTTGGAGTTGGTTAAAATGAGATGGCTGCTAATCATCTTCTATAACTTTCTATTTTCACACAACATCTTCAGATATAAAGTCCATTAGTGCTGAAATAGACGAAGGAAGAGGAAACGTTCCTCTTAAGGAAGCGGGTTGAAGGTGAAGCCGGGTTCCAGGATTCTCTGAATTTCACATGGAAAATGGCTGGAGGTGTGAGATGAACACAAACACCAGGATCAGCTGACCAGCTTTTTTCCACTGGTCCTCTAGATACGGATGATGTAGAGCCTCGGGTGATGTCACTTCCTGTTGGTGAAACCGATGCTGAGGCGCTGCAGCCTCCATACCACACAGTGAGACAGCTGCTCAGAACGCTCTCTATGGTGCTTCTGGAGGAGGTGGGGAGGATGGGGGGGGCAGGAAGTCCAAGCG
>NW_015152487.1:8438-9654 GCF_000732505.1 Cyprinodon variegatus
AAAGTTTGGCTTCATTTTAAGGAAGAGAAAAATGGCAACAAGGCGCTTTGCAATCGTTGCAAAGTGGCAGTAACATCCGCAGGAGGAAATACATCCTACATGCAGAAAGACCTGCGCTCACAACATGGCATAGATTTTAACGAATGCCGTGTTTTTGATGCTTCCGGACAGAAGCTTAAGTTACGACCAGCATGGAAGGAAACTCTGGTGCTAAGTAGCTAGATTTCTATCACTGGCTGATCTTAATATGGTTCCTAGTAAATCAGAAGCCATTTCTGTTATTAAACATGCTACCAAGTGGCTCCGCAGTTCAGGGAGCGAGAGAAAGGCTCGTTTATTCAAATCAGGGGGAGATGAGTTTATTTCCCCAAATTGTACAGTAAAGCTTTTTCATTAAACGGATGCCTTCTAGATTTAGATGACTGTGAGGAGACGGGCAGCCTGGCTGGATCAGAGGCTGCAGCTCCTTCTGTTTCCACCATGCAGGCAGAGATAGAATGCGAAGGTAGACCAATGTCACCGTGCATTTACTAAGTTCATCGTTTCACAGAATCGATAAGAGAATTGGAATCGTGAAAATCGTATCAATTACCAACCCTAAATGGACCTAAATGTCTCTGTTAGTAGACTAGAACCTCCAACCTGCTTTTCTCACAATATCACCGTAAATTTTAATGCAGTTGATGGGATTCTGTCTGAGACACAAACTCAAAGTGGGACCTGATAAGAGACTTGTGTACTCGGCAGTGTCTGGTTTCTCCATAGTGTGTCGCTGTGAGACTAGCAGGACAGGTGTCAGTGAATTTTTTATTTTCTCTCTCACTACCTCCCGTTCTGTTTCTAGTGCACGCTTTGCTAGTCCGGTTAATAAATATGCCAAGAGGGCTAAAGAAAGAAATGACCTCCGTGTCTGCATCACCCCCCATCGAGTTCAACGCTGGCGAAGCTGCAAACAAAGCTCTACAAATCATGACTGCAGATCAGCGTCTAGATGTTCTCTGACAAAAACAGATTTTGAGATGTTTTTCTTTAAACAGATGCTCACTCACTCACAGCAGGGAATAATGCGCCCTCTTCTGGTAAAAGAAGGAATGAGCAAATTTGTTCAATCTGGTTTTGATATAAAAAGCACTATAGATCTGTCAGCTCTATAGATCTATAACATCACACAACTAAGATGTTGATGATCTCCATCCTCAGCATCCAACAGATTAGA
>NW_015152487.1:12303-19308 GCF_000732505.1 Cyprinodon variegatus
GCTTCAGGGTGAGCAGAGCTTCAGGGTGAACAGAGCTTCAGGGTGAGCAGAGCTTCAGGGTGAACAGAGCTTCAGGGTGAGCAGAGCTTCACCAGAGGCTGATTGCAGGTGGAGGATGTCTTCTGGTCCAGACCAGAGTCCCTCAAACACATCATGACTGAGTGGAGCATCAGTCTCACCCCAAATGAACGTCCTCCATCAGCGCCGTGCTTGAATGTAGCTATGCACCACCTGATCTACTCAGAATAGAATAGAATAGAATAGAATAGAATAGAATAGAAATAAAGTCATTGTCCTGCAGCTGAAGGGTATTTATTTCTATAGCTCTAATTTTACAACAGGTCATCTGAAGGCGCTTTATGGTTCACCAGAATGATCATCATGGGGGTGTGAATACTTTTTAACGGGGTTCGTTCTTCTTGCTCAAACCTGAGAATAAAGGGAAGGTTTATCATGACCTGATGCCTTTTTTCAGAGGTCGTGACCCTTCTATCTCCTTCCTTTTGCACTTTAAGGACATTTCTGCAGAAAGTTTTCCTTTTCTCAGCCGAATCACAATAAAGCAAGTTGATCACTTTCTAACATCTAAGCCTGTTGCTCATGTCGAGGCGTGTGGCAACGTTCAGCCAGCAACATGTTACCTTTCAGAGGAAACTTCTCCGCCGATAAAGGATCAGAAAAATGTTTCAACCCAGATTCATTGGCACATAGAACCAGAACAAGTAGACGTCATAGCCAAGGAGCTGCGATGCTGTTCGAAGGTCACCAAACTTCTTCTGTTTTATTTCAAAAATGAATGAAATAAACCGAATAAAGAGGGTTTTCTCCTACCTTCCTGTAGTTTTCTGTCCAGGAGAGACGCCCGTCCCTCAGTCCTCATCAGGAGCAACGTCCTCATGATGCAACTACAGCAACTAAAGCTGAACGGACAATTAAAGAGGAAAGTCCTCCATGTCAGCTGCTCTTAATGTTTCTGATAAATTCCTAAAAAGAGCAGGCAGAGGGAACGGGCTGCAGGGATTTAGACTTTATGAAAACATCACAGTTTGAACATATTTGCTTTTATAATAAGTCAAACATCCAGGAATGTCTTTAAAATGAAAAGATAAAGTTTTTGTTTGAGCAGGAAAGTTTCTCTGGTTATCTATTATTTGAAAGGTCCAGGAGAAAACAGTGAGACTGAGATGTTTGCATGAACTTATTGACCTGTTACAGTTTCAGAAGTGAGATTAGACGTGACTTTTTGTGCAAGAATTTAGTTTGTATCCAGATTTAACTGGTTTGGCAACAGTCTTAGAGCCAGGCGGGTTGGAGAGACTCGCCCGGGGCGACATGAACACGTCTGCAGATCCGAGTCTACCGGCTCCTAAAGGCCAGCAGAGCCTGAAGTTCACTTTCAAAGTCATGCTAATGGTGTTAATCTAAGCCTAATCTGGATTACCTTCATCTGTAAACATGAAGGTATAGAAAATAGATTCACTTACTGTTGATCCACATGAATCTGTGAAAAGAAACAAATTCTTTGATTCGAGGCTGAAAGAAGAGACCAGAATCAGTTAAAGTTTCCCAACAGCAGAGCAGGAAATGGAAAGTTACCTGATGTCAGACTAGCTTTGCATCCATGACTTTCAGCTATTTTCATCCCGAGTCAACGAGAACCTGCTCGTCCTTTTGGCCTCTCTCTGTTGAAGCAATTAAAAAGTAATGGGGATCCCACAATCACTCAGCCGCCTGCAAACAAACCCAGAGCTATTGTTTACCGGAGGATCCATGCAGGGAAAGCAAAATTATAGGATGATCCGTTTGAAGCAATTACATTGATTTCAGCTGAGTCATGCTTCGAAGATGCAGCTTTTCTAATAAGTCAATAATGAAATATACAATCCATGCTCCATAGTGAGCAAAGACACTGATTGGGACATTGTTCGTTACCATGACAACAAACCAAGAACGGGATTTTCTGAGCTGGAAAACAGCTGGAATGGAAGAAGAAAGTTTGGTGATACGGAAAGACCAGAGAAAAAACACAGCTGCTGAGAAGGTTCATCAGATGCTGATGATGCAGCGACACCTGTCAGTTAGACGCTGCGCGCGCCAGGTGACCAATTCACCTGGTAAGGAAGATTTAATTGGACTTGTTGAAAAAGCAACATTGAAATAATTTCAGCTGCAATGTTTTCGTCTGAAAGTGAAACCAGTGAATGTTTAATAAATAAAACCTGTTTCCCAGATTGGTTCCAGTTGTTTACTGGTAATTAGTCCCAGTGAACCCAGCAGCAGTAATGCAGCTTCACCTGATGGAGCCAGAAACAGCTGATCTATGAAAACAAGCAGTTGCTGTCGGTCCGCTGGTTCTCATAGACGTTATGTTCATTAACTCCTCCTGGATTGATTCAACGACCGACAGCCTTCAGTAATGCTGCTGTTGCAGAGATTAGCAGCATGCAAACGGAGTCTGGACTGTTGCTAGGCAACGCATCACTACAAATGTTTGTGATAAACATGCAGACGGTTGCCCCACCCAGACATTATTCCCACCAGGATGGTGCGAACCGATCAGCTGATCATTTTATGCATCGAAATGCTTTTCAAGACCTTAGTAGACGTCTTATGGTCCGACAGACCCAGCGGGACTCGGGACTTGTTCTGGTTTGTGGTGCCGGATTCTGCTGGTCCGACTTGTTTCCCAGTTTGCCAAACAATATTTGGATTTTCTTCTTCTCCTGATCTTTCAGTTCTTCCTAACATCTACCTCTATCTACCCCGCTACAGGCGACTGGTTGGTTTTTGTTTACTTACGATGCCTTCTAGTTTACTTTCTGTGTTTGGTTCGTTGGAAGGATTAAGGTTTGTTTTTTGTTATTCCTGTTTATTCACAGCTTTCCAAACGAAGCCAACCTTTGATCATAGCAGCCGATGGTGAGTTTGGAAGGACTGCTGGTGATAATAAAACCAGTTTCAACCTTTCATATTCATCAGCAGATAAATGGCTGGAAATATTCATGACTGGGATTACTGGTGGCGTCCTGTAGATGCTGTCAAGGCTCAGAAAGTAGGACCCAGAATTCAGACAGAACAACAAAACGTTTAATTGATGGGATCGATAGCGAGCATGTGAGTCACTAACCTGGTTCTTAAGTTGAGTCTGAGCCCAGAGGAAGGAGTGGAACCCAGTCAGAGGATTTCTCCACAGGATGCAGCGATCAGAGTTCCAGGAGTGAAGGAGAGCAGAGTGACCAGCAGAAGCCAGCAGACGAGGAAGAGCAGAAGAATCCAGAGGAAGAATCTAGAGCAGGCGTCGATGCAGGATATCCAGGCCGAGGTCAGGGGACAGATCCGAGGTCATCAACGGGCAGAATCCAGACAGAAGTCTGAAGACAGGACGGGAAAACAGATCGAAACTGGGGCAAGCAACCCCTTCAGGTATCTTAGGGCGCTGGGTGATTTAGATCTAATGTCCCTCTGGAAAAATCTGCGGCGTTCTGGTGACAGAAAATCCCAACATTCAGGTCAGAGTGAGTTCTGGTTCGGCCGACTGTCAGCCACATGTTTATAAGTGCATTGAAAGACCTGAACAGTGGATCTGTGACGCTGCCTGTATCTCCAGCAACAGGTCTGCACCCGTCCATGAGTCCAGAACCAGTCCTGCCTCTTCCTTTCTGAAACAGGCCTTTAAATATATGTGCAGCATCTTCTAATTCATCAGAACATCATAGTTTTATCCAGATAAAAGGTGTCTGATGTTGGTCTGCTGCAGGTCCTGCACTCGTTCATTTCAGGAAAGGAGCAGTAACTCCTTCAACTTTGATGTTTTTGGCTTCAAAGGTTCAGAAGGTTTGGGCATTAAATGGATCTATGACTGACCTCATGATGTCTTGGAGGAAGAATCAGGCGGGCATCTCGCTGGGCTACCTACAGCTGGCCTAACATAGGCAGAGTGTGACCATTGAGCGTGGCTCCATCCCCGCCCCCATCTATCATCCTCCTGCAGCATCTTCCAAACCACAGGGCATCTGGAGCAACCCTGCAACATTTAAAACAGAATTCTCCTCATTTCTGTGAAAGAAGCATTTTTCCAGAGTGGAACTGATTTAAGCCCTGAAGTGGAAAACTTTTTTCTACTGCAGAACAAATTGATGAGATGAAAGTCAAAGATCTTTCTGTTCTGCAGCTCCAGGCTCTGAATGGGTCCTTCTGTTTGGCCCCAGTCGGAGATGTTTTTATTTCCAGTTTTCTTTAAATGCTCCTGACAGCATTCACTTTATGAAGGAAGATGAAAAGCTCCTGTCATCTTCAGACTGTCGGCTTCATTTTCCTACAATCCATGTTTGTTTAACTTTATTTTATTCTTTTACTTTTGTCTCTTAGTTTTTTCCATGAGCATTTTATTTTTTATTATATTTCTTTATAGTGTTTTTTTTTGTAAATCTCAGGTTAATTCTGGTTTCTTTAGTTAAGCCGCCTTCCCTCTGCGCCTTCGCCTGGCTAATTCAGCTCATTATACTGTGGAGATGACATGTCTATGTCTCTAGATCTATCCTTCCAGTTACCTTGGTGTTTCTCACCTGCATTCTCCTCCTTCCCCCGTCATTCTAGTTTTCTGGCTCGCTCCGTTGACTCCATCTTCTACATTTCTTCTTCCTCAGCGGTGCCTCTATAATTATTCCTCCTGATTTCATTCTTTGCACTGCAACTGTGTCCTTTTTTTACAAAACACATCACAGTCTTAAATGCGATTAGAGATAATTAGTATAAACATAGAATAAAAGTGGAGTAGATGCAGTTTAATTATTGGATGTGGACATAAATAATGTGAAATTTCAGTATGTATATTTGGCTCTAACCATCAGCGTGGAGGTGGAGGTCGGTTAAGGACTCAAATGCAGAGATGAGTTCCTGCAGATTTGATAAAAATCCCAAAGGCAACAGAAGCAAAGTCCAAAAACAAAATACTGGAAACAGAAAATCCACGAGACGTCAGGAGAAAAAACACGTGGGAGCAACAGGAACCAGCACTGAGTGACTGCATAGGGGGAGTATATATGGGAGACAGAAGAAAGACTGGACTGATCCGCTGATAGGGAGCAGGTGTGGATGGAAGAGACTAGAAGGGAGCTAAGGGAAAGGAGACAAAAGGGGGCGACAGAGAGTAAAGAAAGACTGTTTAAATAGAACACAAAATGGAAAATAAACCAAAGTAAAACAAAACAGAATGACTTAGATAATGAAAATCTCTCGAATCAAAATCCAAAAGGGGGGAACCATAATTTTATTTTTTTATTTTAACCTTTATTTAACCAGGAGAAAAACTAAACTAATTAAAACCCAAACATGTTCCTTATTTAAAGAGAAATAACTGTTATGTTGAATAAATGCTGCTAAATGTTATAGATTCCCGTCTAATAATAACCAGTGGTTAGCTTTAGCGGAGTCAGAGCGCTAACCGTTTCTCATCATGTTTCCCTCCTGAGCTTCAGGCTGCTGAGGTTGGAAGGTTTCTGTGCCATCACCCTAATCTTTAGCTGCCTCATTCTCACTTCCAAACAGTAAAAACCTTGTTGGTGAAATGAGCTGAATTTGGGCGTGCAGGTGGAGCAGCGGTTAGCGAGCAGGTGGAGCAGCGGTTAGCGTGCAGGTGGAGCAGCGGTTAGCGTGCAGGTGGAGCAGCGGTTAGCGTGCAGGTGGAGCAGCGGTTAGCGAGCATGACCCATTTATAGAGGCCTTACGCCTCGACGCAGGTGACCCGGGTTCGAATCCCACCTGTGGTCCTTCTGCCGCGTCTCTCTCTCTCATTCACCCCTTTCCTGTCAACCATCTGTCTGAAAAAAAACGAGCCACTAGTGCCATAAAAACAAAAACCAGACGTGAGCTAAAATCTGCAGAGACGTGCAGCCAGAGTTCCTCAGGGTTTTAATATTTCTGGTGCCGCAAAAATATGTAAAACATTTGAACCAAACTGGTAGAAGATCTGCGTGACTGAGGTTCATTTACAGGCTGAGCGACTGCTGTGCCGTTTCAGTTCTATTCAGTTTATTTCTATAGCTCCAATTCACATCATGTCATCTCAGGTCACTTTATAGATCCAGATCAACCAGATCATCCAGTCAGATTGATTCAAAGTTTTCTATCTAAGGAAAACCAGCTGATTGCATCGACTCATTGACTCTTCAGCAATCCCTCACACTAAGCATGCTTGCAGCGACAGTGGAGAGGAAAAACTATCTTTTATTGTTTGCAATAATATCCAAATTATTCCATTCAGACTCAAAATAATCTCAAATCAGAGATCTGACTTTTTATGAGATCACATTAGTTGGAAAGATAAAATTAAAAAAAGTTTTTAAAAATGTTTATTATTATTGATAAAAGGTATTTATCTTCACCTTTAAAGGAAAACAAAAAACAAGGAATGGGTGTTAGAATGAAGCCCTATAGATCCCATTAGATAAGATCAGTGAGCATCAGATTCTATCCGTGGGTAATTTTCCATAATTCAGCCGAGCACTGTAATAACATGATAGACCAGTAAGACCAGTAAAGCCATACCAGAGCAGTGGAAGATGCCGTTACTCCCCTTCTCACCTCAGTGCTTGGGAGGCATGTTTTCACTGCTGGACTTCCATCTGTTCTTTATAGATTGTTACTTTTTAGCTTTTCATTTTAAAAATAAATGTTTTAACAGCAGCTCCTCCTTAACATGCTGGAATGGTTTTACTGGTTCCCAGTGATCCCAGAGGCTTTGTTATCGGGGGCTTAGATGTATGACCTTCCATGTCTGGGAGACTTGGGTGGAGCCGTCCTCGGATCACCACCTGGTGGTGATCTGCAGATGCTGGGAGAGGAGGAAGCTGGACAGACTCAGCAGGTCTAAGGTCTGCTGGAATCCTGGGTTGGAGCCTCTGGAGGGGAAAACTCAGCTTTCTGACTCTGAGCTGCTGATCCTCTGTGTCGCTGAGCAGTGCTGCAGAGTGCAAAAGCTTAGCTTATTCCCCTTCACAGGTTGAT
>NW_015152487.1:23498-25653 GCF_000732505.1 Cyprinodon variegatus
CCTCCAGCAGAACCAGGCTCAGTGTGAGCGGCCATCTGCTGAGGCCCACTGGGGTTCAAGGAGACAGAAGCAGACATAGAAAAAGAAGCATAGATGCAAAAGGCAACTGTCAAGCAGCTCCACAGGCGGCCCCGTCCAGGAAACACACAGCCAGGCAATATCTATGCTTCTTTTTCTATGTCTGCTTCTGTCTCCTTGAACCCCAGTCGGTCGGCCTCAGCAGATGGCCGCTCAAACCGAACAAACTAAACGAGACGTAATAAAATTAAGCTCCACTTTGGGGTCGGGCCCCTCAGGGACTGGGCCCCTATTGGGTTTGGCCCTTCACTGGTGGGTGTGTCCCTCCTCGTGTCCCAGTGATCTGGGGTCCCTCTGGGACTCCTGTCGCCTTTTGTCTGTCCAGGGGCCTGTTGGGCCGGTCTGGGGCCGCCCACGCCTGCTATTGAGCATATTTTAGCTTTTGGAATCATTTTTACACCAGCATGCTCGTGCATTTGTTTCCAGATGTTCACAGATTCACACTAATCCTAAACACTGAGCTGCAGCTAAATTCCACGGTGAATGATGGTGAGGAATCACCACAGGTTTTCCTTCCACTCACCTGGTACCTGCTGCTCTGGAAGCTTCCTGATCTTCGGTTGCCTCCTCCAGGTGTAGAAGCAGACTTCTGAAGCTTCTCTAGATCATCTGTCTCTATTGTTGCTGTTTTCTCTCTTTTCATGCACCCTTTCCTCACTCCTTAGTTCTTATCCCCCCCCTTTCCATTATTCAGTTTTACTCCCTAAATAATTTGTGATAAACATGCATCAAGTGGAACCTTGTGGCTTCAGTCATCCTGGTCTGTTGGGCAATCAGCTGGTTGTGGGACGTCTCTTCCTCTGAGCCATACTGGCCAAACTGGAGACAGAAAGCGAAGCTTTTGCTCCAAGCGAAGGATTCCTGATGTTTTCCTAATTTGAATGTTTCAGAGAACCAGGCCGTCGCTGTGGCTGATTTAGGGCAGCTGGTGGAACAACAGAGGAAACACTAAAGTCTGAGCTCAGCAGCTCCTGCAGCGCTGCAGGCCTGAACCCACCATGATGGCACTTTGTCGCCTCCATCAGGTTTATCTCTGCATCCCCGATCAAGGGGCCACATGGCGCCAAAGTGCCTAATATTAGTGTAAAGAAAAGCAACTTCAAAGAGCCTTGGATGTGCAGAACAGCTGCAGATGCAGCTTGTGACACGAGGCGCTGCAGCCGAGGGCAGGTCGGTGCAAAAGTCTGGGAGCATCCAGGACCCACAGCTGGTGACCCTGGAAGAAGAGGAGGACTCAAAGATTATTAAATTGAGCGTTTATTGAAGCTGCTGATGTTCAGCAACACGTCTGAATGGATGGAATCAGAAATATGCTGGAAATCCTGCAGCTCAATCAGCTGAGCTGGAAGGAAATGGTCCCAAGCAGCGGATGGTGGCCTCACCTCACCTCTGATATATTTAACATTTCTCTGTTTATATAAAGCTTTGCTTTGGTTTTCACCCATCCTTCATCTGAGGAGTAAATCTGCTGGATTATTGTCTTTTCTGTCGTGTATTTTTTCCTTCCTTTGACACTTTGGTTGAAATTAATGTCAAATTTATAGAACTCTTCATCAAAAGACTCAGATTCATTTTAACAAAACTTCTAATGATTCATGCATGAAGTTCTTGTTTCAGTCCCTCCTGTCGGTTTGCTAAATGTTAGCTCCACAATTAGCTCAAGAGTTAGCTTCAAGACTTAGCTCCACAGTTAGCTCCACGGTTAGCTCAACGGTTAGCTAAATGGTTAGCTCCACGATTAGCTCAAGAGTTAGCTTCAAGAGTTAGCTCCACGGTTAGCTAAATGGTTAGCTCAACGGTTAGCTCCTCGGTTAGCTAAACGGTTAGCTCCATGGTTAGCACAACTATTAGCTCCACGATTAGCTCAAGAGTTAGCTTCAAGAGTTAGCTCCACGGTTAGCTAAATGGTTAGCTCAACGGTTAGCTCCTCGGTTAGCTAAACGGTTAGCTCCTCGGTTAGCTCAGGGGTTAGCTCCTCGGTTAGCTCAATGGTTAGCTCCACGATTAGCTCAAGAGTTAGCTTCAAGAGTTAGCTCCACGGTTAGCTAAATGGTTAGCTCAACGGTTAGCTCCTCGG
>NW_015152487.1:25663-27090 GCF_000732505.1 Cyprinodon variegatus
TCCACGGTTAGCTCAACGGTTAGCTAAATGGTTAGCTCCACGATTAGCTCAAGAGTTAGCTTCAAGACTTAGCTCCACAGTTAGCTCCACGGTTAGCTCAACGGTTAGCTAAATGGTTAGCTCCACGATTAGCTCAAGAGTTAGCTTCAAGAGTTAGCTCCACGGTTAGCTAAATGGTTAGCTCAACGGTTAGCTCCTCGGTTAGCTAAACGGTTAGCTCCATGGTTAGCACAACTATTAGCTCCACGATTAGCTCAACAGTTAGCCTCAACAGCTGGCTCAACGGTTAACTCCACAGTTAGCTCAACGGTTAGCTTTACACTTAGCTCCACGGTTAGCTCAACAGTTAGCTCCAAGTTTAGCTCCATAGTTAGCTTAACGGTTAGCTCCATGGTTAGCTCAAGATGTAACTCCACGGTTAGCTCAAAAGTTAGCTCGATGGTTGGCTCCACAGTTAGCTCGATGGTTAGCTCCACAGTTAGCTCGATGGTTAGCTTAACGGTTAGCTCTACAGTTAGCTTCAGGCCTACAAACATCTGCAAGTAAGAAAAACAAAGTATTTTGAAGGTAACAGATCTCAAAAGCTAAATAGACCAAAAGCAAAATATATCTTTATAAACTTATTTTCAAAAACTAGTTGAATGTGTGCAGAAAATGAGCTGAAATGATTAAAAATACACAGAAAACTGATAAATGATCAGAGAACGAGGAGTTTAGACGTTTCAAACAGCTGGAACCAGGAGCGGCTCCTGAACTGATCTGGATGACCAAAGGGTCAAAGGTCAACCTTCAAGGTAAGACGCTGGTTCAAACCCAGGGTCAGCAGAGTCCTTCAGAGAATAATGGTCCAGATATTAAACTCAATGAAAACATCTGGCTGCAAATGTTTTTTCAGGGGGGGGGGGGCAACAAAACCAACCAAACAGAAATGGACTCCATGTTTTTCTGCATTTTTCTATCACAGATGTTTGTTTTCGCAAAGCTCTGAAATTCCACATCATTGATTTTTGCTCCATGTTTTTCCTCCCACTGTTTACATTTGATCACTGCTGCACTTTATGAATGAAAATGTTCATTTACTGTCTGAAAGCTGAACTAAAAGACATTTTATATACAACATGACAATAAAAGCTGTCAAAAGTCAAAAACTGGGAAATGAGCTGAAAGCCTCGGTGGATTAAATCCAGATTAAACTGGATTAATTTAGAGAAACCTGAAACACTGAGATGTAAACATGAAGGCTATTAGTTAATTTCTCAGGTGTTTTTCTCTGGTTGTCTGTAAAACTCTGGAGTAAACTTTTCTTTCCTGACGTTCAGACCCTGACTGATGTTCGGCTGAAATATTCTAGTCCAGAGGTCACGGATTAGCGGACCGCGATACGGATCCAGACCCCCCTGCTGGTTAATCTGGACCCAACCTGGTTT
>NW_015152487.1:27287-28897 GCF_000732505.1 Cyprinodon variegatus
ACATTTAGAGGATGTTTGGCTCAACCTGCTGCTGTGAAGCAGGATTCTCCACCATGAACAGAATCAGGTATAGAGCATCAAATTAGCCTTTCTGTGCTTAAAGCTTCAATATATCAGTTATTTTCTATTATTTAATGAAAAAAAGTCGATTTTGCTTTTCCTCAGTTATGATGTAGAAGCTGTACTTCCTGCCTCTGAGGAGTTGATCGGTTCTTTCTGCCGTCTTTCTGTAGAATGTGGGAACTTTGGACACGTCTGGTAAAAAGACGGATCCTGAAGCCGGACTGGAGGTTTGGGAACGTCTTCAAACTCACCTGCGTGAAAGAAGGAAGCGTGTGACGGAGGTCCGCTGCTCCTGGTCACTTTCAGCCGTTTCTCTCAATCTAAATCATCAAGTTTCTTTAATTAAATACCTTTTTAATAAAGTAAAGCAAAAGTATTTACACATTTTCAATTAAACTGTAATCAATGGGTGCACCTTCTGAGGAGAGAAACTATAAATACAGGAGAAGTGAGGCTCCATCTGCTATTTACACGACTCTCCCTTAGATCCACTGAAGGATCTGCAGCTAAACTTGGTTTTAAAATACATGTTTCTTTTTAAAACCAACGCTGAAGGTTTACAGTCCACTTTGCTTCAGGGCGACGCGGCGGCGGCGGCGTCATCCTTCAGAGGCCAAAGGTCACAGCCGTGTCTGAAACGGAAAAACGCCCTCGGTGTTCCTCTTTGTAGTTTTATTATTTTCTTATAAAAGTTTTTCCAGTCAGAAACTCAGCTGCTCCTCTTTTAAAGAAGCTCATCATGCAGCTCAGCCATCATTAAAAATAGACGTGGCAGCGCTGGATGGCGCCTTTAGTGTCGCTGCGCTGAGCAAACGCAAACAAACTTCGCAGCAGCAGCATCTCCATCTTAGCTTCTCTAATCCTGTAGTTCTCATCAGACATTCTGCTGCCAAGGGTGAAAACTAGAAACCACAAAAAAACAAAAGGAACCAAGAAAACATCTGAAAGTTTGAATCCAAAATACAATCTGTCCCATTTGAAGGAGCTTCCAGGTTCAGGCTCTCCTTCCCAGCCTCCACGCCAGGCTTCAGGTTCCTCCAGGTTCTCCTAGCTGTTGTCGGATTCCTCCTCTGCTTCGCGGAGCCACGTGAAGAAAGCAGTGACGGACTTGAGGGCCACGCCCTTTCCCTGCTGCTCGGCGGGGTCTTTGCTGGACTCCCACTTGTAGAAGGCCTCCTCTTTGATCACGTCCTCGTCATAAAGCGTGTCGAAGAACATCCGCAGCAGATCTGATGGACGACAGAGGCAAACGTTCAGAGCGAGGCTAAGCTGAGTCAACCAGTAAACCACCAAGCTTCTGTTTGCAGAAGGAAAAACTGTCATGGCTTGATCTGAAAGGTGTGGTGTGTTCCTGTCCTCAGCCCTTTCCCTCTGATAGCTGAGGGTCAGCTCAGGGTCATGGCTAGCTGCGGGTCAGCTCAGGGTCATGGCTAGCTGAGGGTCAGCTAAGGGTCATGGCTAGCTGAGGGTCAGCTAAGGGTCATGGCTAGCTGAGGGTCAGCTAAGGGTCATGGCTAGCTGAGGGTCAGCTAAGGGTCAGGAGGGGA
>NW_015152487.1:32418-36819 GCF_000732505.1 Cyprinodon variegatus
GTTAGTCCAGGTGGTCTAGTTGGCCCAGGTGGTCCAGTTGGTCCAGTTAGTCCAGGTGGTCTAGTTGGCCCAGGTGGTCCAGTGAGTCCAGGTGGTCCAGTTAGTCCAGGTGGTCCAGTTAGTCCAGGTGGTCCAGTTGGCCCAGGTGGTCCAGTTAGTCCAGGTGGTCCAGTAAGTCCAGGTGGTCCAGTTAGTCCAGGACATTTATCTCATAGAACCTGTGGGTGGTTTCTGGGAGCCTAGATGTGTGGCAGTGATGGAGGCTGATCTGAGGAGCTTACTGGCAGGCTGCTCCATCTGCACCATCAGGGCCTGCAGGCCGTACAGAGCCTGGAGCTCCTTCTGCTCGTCCTTCAGGTACCTCTGCAGCAGCTTGGCCCTCTGCTTGATCACCTCACCGTCTACCTTGTACGGGGTCTCACCTGCAGAGGCAATAGTCTCATTGGCCTGTTCAGGACTGGATCCAGTCTAACCAACAGCAAAGTACTCACAGATTATGGCCGACTGACAGACGCAGGTCATCAGGGTTCGGATAAACGCGTTAGACGACATCTGTTGCTCGTCCAGGTTGGCCTGCAAACAGGAACGTTCCCCCCAGAGGAATGACAGGGAGAGTTAGGCGGTGGAGTGGTGCATCCTTCAGAGCATCAAACCCTACAGAACCCAGAGTTTCAGACCAGCAGAACCGTTCGGACTACTGACCTCGATCCAGTCAAAAATCCTCTCGTTGTCTGCCTGGTCCTGAAGAAGCCTGACCAGCTGCTTGCTCAGCTCTGCAGGACTCATCTCCTTCCTGCTCTTCTCTGACCCTTCGCCCAGAGTGAACTCAACGTTCTGAGGAGAGAAGAAGACCCCAAGCTGAGTACAGCTCAACCCCAGAAGAACCACCTTCAGCTCAGGAAGACCATGAGAGACCTGCTCATCATTAGGTACCGGCTGAACCTACGTCGGACATATTTCAGTTCCTGTTAGCAGGAAAACCATGAGCAGGTGGGTCCTTCTGGTCCAGAACCTTCTAGGCCGACATTAGAGGACTAACCTTTTCCGTCACAAACTTGTTGAAGTCCACGTCTTCAGGAAGGAAGTCTGTCCAGCTAAGCCCCGCCTCTCTCCACATGGTGCCAGCCTTTTTATGGCTCTGGTTGGATCAGAATGCATGATGAGAGTCTGGTTCTGGCTCTGACAAACCAACGCTTTCAGATCCGTAGCTCTCACCATTTCTTTGCACAGCAGAGTGAGGATGTGGGCTATCAGGACTCCAGCTTTGCCCAGAGGGATCAGAGGCTTGGAGATCTCCCTAAGGAGGGCAGCAGAACATCAGAACACTGGAGCCGACCCAGCAGAAAGCCGAGGTGAGCTCTAAGGCGGGTCACCTGAACAGCGGTCCCATGGGGATGCCGCCATCATGCAGCATGGGGGCGATCAGCTCTGCCAGATACAGGAAGATGTGGGGGATGTCTATGGCCATGTCCTCTGCCACCTCCAGGATCTCCTGGAACCTGCAGGAACCTTCCACCATTAAAACATTCACAACATGCTGATGGTGGCCTTTACCCTGAGCGGCCGCAGACGAACCCTTTAAAGTACTGCTGGGTCGGCAGGATGCCGGTTCTGATGAGCTGGTGCAGCAGTTGGCCCATGTGCTCCCTGGCAATGGTGCTGCGCTCTAGCGTCGACTCCAGGCCGCTTCGCACGAACACGAAGAGCAGCTCCGGGCTCTGTAGCTCCCGTACGCACTGCAGGGCTTCCTGTTGGACACAAAGCGGACTGCCTCAGAGGGGACTGAGCTACCAGGACCACGGACAGCGGTCAGGACCCCTTTTAGGACCCGCTGCGGTACCTTCATGTCGTTGATGTGGAGGTACTCCTCAATGATGGCCGTTGACTTCTTCTCCAGCTCCTCCACCGTCAGTGCCGGTGTGGGCGGAGGAGGAGAGACCGCCTGCTGCTTGGCTGGAGGCGGGTCAGAGGAGAACCGTTAGAACCAGAAACATTAGAACCAGAACCTGATCTTAGCTCCACCCCTCACGACCACCTTGCTCCTTGCTCCTTGGCCGCTCGGCAATGCCTCTCTCACGTTCTTCGGTCACGCTGGCCACCCGGCGAACCGGGTCGGCCGTTCCGCGCTGCTCTCTCTCACGGCTCCGTTCCTCCTTCTCGCGACTGAAGCTACGTTTTGTGACCTGGACCCGGTTGCGATCGTCCCGCCGGTCAAAACGGTCGCCGCCTCGGTCGAAGCGGTCGCCGCGCTCTCGACTGGAGCTGTTCCTGTCGGGTCACGATAAAGAGAGGATCATAGAACCAGCCCGGTCCACTGAGAAAGTACTGACAGCACGGCGCCTCACCTCTGAGGAGCTCTCCTCTCCGAGTCAAACGCTGAGGACGAAGGCTGCTGCAAGGCGGAGAACCTGTTCAGAGTGCTGGTGGTGGGACGGGTTCCGGACTCGGGCCCTGCAGAGGAACCAGAACCACAGAGGAGCCTCAGCTTCATGTCCATCAAAGCAGCAGACACACAAAGAGGACAACCTACCAGGTTCTGAAGGTTTTGTACTGGTGCCACCACTGCTGCCCTTCCCCCAGCTCCCCCAGGTGCCTTTACCCCCGGGGGCCAGCAGCTGATTGTTGAAGTCCAGCACAGGGGTCTGAAAGAGAGGAAGTTCTGATAGAAGCGGGTGGGAGGACAGGAACCTCTGGTTGAGGGTCTGGCCTTACCTTGGTGATTTTACTGAGGCGGGACGTGTCGATGGGCCGGTTCTTGGAAATGGGGATGGTGTTCCAGCCCTCGTCCTGGATGGGGGCGCCGCGCCCCGGGGTGTGAGGGCCACCGCGACCTCCAGGGCCTCTGTCTCCCATTCGGCCTCCGGACTCCTTCCTGGAGATGAGGGCCTGCTGGACCTTCAGCTGCTCTCGATGCTCCTCCATCTCCGCCTCCTTGTGGATCTGGTCAATGGTCTTGGGGCCCTGGTCGCCTCTCCGGGGAACCCAGTTGTTCTAGGAGGGAAGGGAACGATCCATTATGACTCTCCGCTGAAAGCCCACAGTGATGAAGAGGAACCACTGTGAGCTGGACGGGTCAATGGGACCAGCATCCAGAGCCTGTCAGTACAGGGTGCAGCTGAACCACGGGTTGGTGGTCCGGGGCTGGAGCCGTTTGGTACCGTTTTAACCCAAAGAACTTTGAAAACCTCCTAACATTTCTAGGAACCTGAGGGACTGGATAACGAGGTGGAACCAGCTGGTTTCCAGGACTAGAGAACGGCGCCGATTCTCCAGGGCTAGAGACCGGCGCCGCTTCTCCAGAGCTAGAGACCGGCGCCGCTTCTCCAGAGCTAGAAACGGGCGGTTTGGCGGCGTTTCTCCAGGGCTAGAAACCGGCGGATCGGTGGCACTTCTCAGGGGTTGAGACCGGCGGCGCTTCTCCACGACTAGAGACCGGCGCCTCTTCTCCACGGCTAGAGACAGGCGCCGCTTCTCCAGGGCTAGAGACAGGCGCCGCTTCTCCAGGGCTAGAGACCGGCGGCGGTCCTCCAAGGCTAGAGACCGGCGCCGCTTCTCCAAGGCTAGAGACCGGCGCCGCTTCTCCAAGGCTAGAGACCGCCGCCGCTTCTCCATGGTTAAAGACCAGCGCCGCTTCTCCACGGCTAGAGACCGGCGCCGCTTCTACACGGTTAGAGACCGGCGGCGGTTCTCCAGGGCTAGAGACCGGCGGCGCTTCGCCACGGCTAGAGACA
The DNA here is from genome assembly GCF_000732505.1 of Cyprinodon variegatus. Lineage (NCBI taxonomy): Eukaryota > Metazoa > Chordata > Actinopteri > Cyprinodontiformes > Cyprinodontidae > Cyprinodon > Cyprinodon variegatus. The sequence continues at coordinate 36,150 of NW_015152487.1, forward strand.
GGCGGAGCTTCTCAACGGCTAGAGAACGGCGCCGCTTCTCAACGGCTAGAGACCGGCTGCGGTTCTCCAGGGCTAGAGACCGGCGGCGCTTCTCCAAGGCTAGAGACCGGCAGCGCTTCGCCACAGCTAGCCGCTTCGCCATGGCAAGAGACCGGCGGCGCTTCTCAACGGCTAGAGACCGGCGGCGCTTCCCAACGGCTAGAGACCGACGCCGCTTCGCCACGGCTAGAGACCGGCGCCGCTTCAACACGGCTAGAGACCGGCGCCGCTTCGCCACGGCTAGAGACCGACGCCGCTTCGCCACGGCTAGAGACCGGCGCCGCTTCACCACGGCTAGAGACCGGCGCCGCTTCACCACGGCTAGAGACCGGCGCCGCTTCACCACGGCTAGAGACCGGCGGCGCTTCTCCAGGGCTAGAGACCGGCGGCGCTTTTCCATGGTTAGAGACCGGCGGCGCTTCTCCAGGGTTAGAGACTGGCGCCGCATCTCAACGGTTAGAGACTGGCGGCGCTTCTCCAGGGCTAGAGACCGGCGGCGCTTCTCCAGGGCTAGAGACTGGCGCCGCATCTCAACGGTTAGAGACCGGCGGTGCTTCTCCAGGGCTAGAGACTGGCGGCGCATCTCAACGGTTAGAGACCGGCGGCGCTTCTCCAGGGCTAGAGACTGGCG
>NW_015152487.1:36969-38476 GCF_000732505.1 Cyprinodon variegatus
CGCATCTCAACGGTTAGAGACCGGCGGCGCTTCTCCAGGGCTAGAGACTGGCGCTGCATCTCAACGGTTAGAGACTGGCGCCGCTTCTCCAGGGACAACATCTAACAGTTCCTTCTCCTTCTGAGATCTGTTTGAATCAAGCATGTCTAAAGAGATTTACCCGTCGGAGGTCCAGCACATCCTGCAGCATGAAACGGATCCTGGAGGTGGTCTTCCGCTCCTTGATAATTTTCTCCATCTGGTTGAAGTACTGGTCCATCCGAGGCTAAAGTGGACAGAGGTTCAGTTAGCTTCTGCTCCCCAGCTCACCTCAGTGAACGTTCTGTGTGGTTCTGCTACCTTGGCCTTCTCAAAGTCCAGGTCCTTGCCGATGGTGGACAGCAGTCTGCAGAGGCATTCCAGAGACTCCTCGTCATGGTTTTTGAGCAGCTTTACGATGCAGTCGTGCATGATCACCTCAGTGAGCATTTTGAGTTTGAAAAGCTCCCCAATGAACTTAATGTTGCCCAGGGAGCGCCGCCTGGCTTTGTCTTTGGCCTCCTCCAGCTCCTCTCGCAGCCGCTGCTTCACCTCCTCCTAGCAGAGACAGAGCGGAGCTTTAGGATGAAGATCAGAAACCATGACAGCAAAGACTTCCTGTTCAGAACCAAACTTTACCCCAGAGGCAGCTTCCAGTTCCTTCTGCTTCTTCTCAAAGATCTCATCATCATCTTTGTCCTTCTCAAACTCCTTCTGGCACCGGTTTAGCAGCAGCTTGCGAAAATTTACTTCAGAGCCGGGCTTTTCTGGGTTTAAGACCTTCAGCTGAAAAGAAAAAGAAGCATAAGAAAAGCAGGAAGACGGCAGAGACAAAGCGAACCCAGATCAGACTGACAGAGAGGGGCTCGGCTCAGTGGTAAACAGGGTCCCTTTAAACCCGGCAGCTAACAGTAGATCATTTATTTCTCATAAGGGGAGGGGCGGCCTAGTAGTCCGGGCATAGAACTTACTCTTCACTCCCACAGCCTCCATTCTGGGTCCCTGAGCAAGACCCTTAACCCCACACTGCTCCCTGGGTGCCGCACAATGGCTGCCCACTGCTCCTCAGGGGGAGGGGTTAAATGCAGAGGGAATTACTCCATTGTAAGATCAATAAAGTTCTATTATTAATATTATGATAATAATTAGCAGATTACAATTTCTGTAGGTGGTTATCAGCTTTAGGTGAAGTGCAGTTAATCCATGGATTATTATTTTTCTTAAATGAACAGAACTAAAGGGATCAAAGAAATGCATCAACCAGCAGCAGGATGAGTAATGGGTCCCATGACCCAGGAGAGGAGCCTGAGACAGGAGCTGAACATGGACCCTAGAGATTATTGAATAGATGTTGGATCAGTCAATGCTACCTGGTAGTACCCTGGTAGTGCTCTGGCAATGCTCTGGTAGTACCCTGGTAGTGCTCTGGTAGTGCTCTGGTAGTACCCTGGTAGTGCCCTGGTAGTGCTCTGGTAGTACTCTGGTAGTA
>NW_015152487.1:41049-44739 GCF_000732505.1 Cyprinodon variegatus
GCCCTGGTAGTGCTCTGGTAGTGCCCTGGTAGTAACCTGGTAGTGCCCTGGTAGTGCTCTGGTAGTACTCTGGTAGTGCTATGGTAGTACTCTGGTAGTGCTATGGTAGTACCCTGGTAGTGCCCTGGTAGTAACCTGGTAGTGCCCTGGTAGTGCTCTGGTAGTACTCTGGTAGTGCTATGGTAGTACTCTGGTAGTGCTATGGTAGTACCCTGGTAGTGCCCTGGTAGTAACCTGGTAGTGCCCTGGTAGTGCTCTGGTAGTACTCTGGTAGTGCTCTGGTAGTATCCTGGTAGTACCCTGGTAGTACTCTGGTAGTACCCTGGTAGTACTCTGGTAGTGCCCTGGTAGTACCCTGGTAGTGCCCTGGTAGTGCTCTGGTAGTACTCTGGTAGTGCTCTGGTAGTATCCTGGTAGTGCCCTGGTAGTACTCTGGTAGTACCCTGGTAGTACTCTGGTAGTGCCCTGGTAGTACCCTGGTAGTGCTCTGGCAGTGCTCTGGTAGTACCCTGTAGAGGTAGCTCCATCTTTGCAGGTCCAATCGTAAGAGGTGACTCTACCCTGGCTTTTATCGGGGGTATCGGTGTAAAGGGAGGCCTTCATCAATCAACTTCTCAGCAGCAGTCAAACCGCGACAGGCTAGGGGGGGTTAAACCATTAGCTTAGCCTCTCCTAGCATGGTGTAGCGTAGCTTACCCCTGAGAGACAGCGGCACATGTTGGCGTAGGCCACAGAGAAGTCGGGCTCGGAGATGGCCTTCTCAAAGGTGAGGTCGATGACGCCCTTTAACCTCTCCTCAGTGTCGATGGTCAGCTCCTGCACCTGCTTCATCAGCTGCTGGAACTTCTGGGGGGTGAGTTTGTTGAGGATACTGCGGACCCTCTTGAACAGCTCCTGGGTTTTCATCTGCTCGGGGTCATTCTCCTGCGGCTGCTCGGCCTCTCGGCTCCGAGTCGTTTTCTTTACCGACGGTTTCCAAGCCTTCTCCGCCTTGTTCAGCTGCACGTCGTCGTTGAGCGACATGCTGGTGATGATCTTCCTCGGCTCCTTCCTGGGGACCTGCTGGGACCGTCGGGGCCCGCCCACCCCAAGGCCCATTCCAGGGGGCTGTAGAGAAAGACGGAGTGCATCATCAGGGTGAGGACTGAGAAACACACCATGGCCCACATTCAGGGGCCGGTGACTCACAGGTCCTCGGTTTCCTCCCCCCATTCCAGGCCTGCCAAGGTTGGCGAAGGAGGGCGTGAAGTCAGGGCCACAGTTCATCCCTGGGAGGCGGCTGGAGTCCAACTGGCGAAGAGGAGTCTTGTTGGCCTGATGAAAAAAAAACAAACAGTTTATTTCAGCTGAACAGTTTCTGTCTGTCGTCATCTCCATGGAAACCGGGGGGGTCAGCACCTTGTCCAGGACAACGTCGCTGATGGCCGGCAGACCTTCAGGCTTGTTCATGCTGGCGGAGCTGAACTGGAACTCAAGGAGGAACTGTCTGTCGTATTTCTTCTTCTCCTCTCTGTTAATTGGCTTGGACAGATCTGCAGCAGATAGAACAAGTCAGCCAATACACCCCCCATAACCCCCAACACCACCGTCACACCCACCCTCTTTGTACTGGTATTTCTTGTCGGTAGAAGCAGACTGAATGTTCTCGGCGTCCAGCTTGTCCTCTTTGTCCTCCCAGGTCAGGTCGGCCTCCTCCTGGAGCAGGGGGGCTGCAATAGGGGGCTTTGGCTCTGAGGGGGGGGCAGGCGCCGGCTCAGGCTCGGGTCGGGCAGCTACCTGCTCCTGGATGATAGCAGGAAGTAGATTTAAACTGTGAGGCATCGGCATCTGGCCGAGGTTATCAGAACGCAGAACAGAAACACGCCTACACGTGTTCTTCACACCTGGAAGCATTGAACAAGGTTCATCAAACACGCCAACATGACTTCCTGTTTAGCCTCATCTTAATCGATCGGCCAACTTTAGGCAGCCATGTTTGAAATAAACCGGCTCTGATGGACAAAAGATGAGAGACGTTTCTGGAAGGCAGGTCTCCTTAGACCGCACAGTCCTGGACGGGTCTGATTTCTCTAGACTGGATCACCCGCACTCGTAGAGTTCAGAACCGAGACCCGACCCCTTACCCACAATTACCCCCATTTATTACCCGGCCCGGACCGCACTGACCCGTGAATACTGAAGTACGACGACCTTACCCACAATTACCCACATTTAAAACCCGGCCCGGATGTTAACAGCTGTTCATTGGTTGAAGGTTCATTCCCAGATTAACAGGTTTGCCTCGTTGCTTAAATAAAATCCTGATATATGGCTATTCTTCAATCAGTTTATTTTTTAAGATGTAGAGTTAATAAGTCAGAAAATAAAAACAAGTTTAATTCATGCTGTAACCACCATACCCTAATTATCCAGCGTTTCCCTGAAGGAATAATCCCACGGGATAAGTACAGCTAACGCTACGTCTTTAACATCTTTAATTCATAAATAATGGCTTTGGGTTTTTTTCTACCCGTAGATGCGAGCTTCATACGGGCCCCCGGCCCCCTACAGGACTCCACCTGAGTTCAGGGGGAACAGACCTCTTTAAAGGCATCCAGGAGGTCTCCGACCGCCTCCTTCTTGTTCAGGTCCTTCATCTTCCTCTTCTTCTTTGGCACAGACAGAGCAGCTGCAGAGAGGAGAACATTCAGGCTTTCTGTCTGCAAACACGCGGCAGCTCTGCTTCTACAGACTGACCTTGCATAGTAGATTCTACAGGGGAGGGGGTGACGGCAGGAGGACTGGGAGCATCCTTCTCCTCCACTGTGGGAGGAGCAGGAACATGAGGAGGAGGAGGAGTAGAGGAAACCGTCTCTGTGGGAGACGGCGTCTCCTCCTTGGCGTCAGGCTGCGGAGCCTCAGGGACGTCCTTGGAGACGCCGTCCTGTGGCTCCGGCTGATCGGTTTCAGTAGCAACAGATGGTACCAGCTCAGCGGCAGTGGGCGTGGCCATAGCGGGCTGTGAGCTAGGTGGGCCGGCCTCCTCTCTCAGATCAGGCTCGGCTATCGGGCTGTCGTGGCGCTCGGCTGCGGCGGCTGCAGGGGGGCGCTGTGGGGCCTGGAGGCCGTTGGGTAAACGGAGCTCCTCGGGCTGAACGATGGGAGATTCTAGGGCGTCCTCTGACTGAGGGGGGGACCCCTCTGGGTCCAGGTCTGCCACGCCGTTTGAGCTGAGGGACAGCTCCACGGACACCACGCCTTCCTCTGGCTCCTCCCCCTCTGCTGCACAGCTGCTGGGGGGGGCCGGCTCAGGCAGTGGTGCAGGGTAGGCAGGAACCTCAGGAGCTACTGGGGGGGAGGGGCCTCTCTGAGGGGGCAGGGCATCCATCACATCACTGGGGGCTGGGTTAGAGGTGTGTGAGAGTGGAGGGGGGGCAGAGGAAGGGGCCTCCGTCAGGGGGGTGTCCACCTTGGCGAGCTCAGGGGTCAGAGAGAGCGGCGTTAGCTTCCCGCCGTCATCTGAAAGACAAAATAACGTCCGTTAACTCTGGTCAAACCCCCCCCCCCACCTCGAGACGCACGGGGCCCCCACCTGCTCCATCTAGTCCCCCCAGGGCTGCTGATGCTGAGATGTTCTCACCGTTGGCCTGAGGCGGCGCCGGGCTCTCTGGTCCAGACGTCTGAGGGAGAAAACAGGCAGATCTTCAGGTC
>NW_015152487.1:46335-52629 GCF_000732505.1 Cyprinodon variegatus
GACCCCCGTGTGCTACTGCAGCTCACCTGTGGGGGCGTCGGGGTGGAGCCGCTGCGGCCCCCTGACATGATCTCCTCCGTGATGTCCTGGCCTCCTCGGTTAGGATCTCTGATTCTGATCTGTGGAGTGAAAGCAGAGGGTTAGCAGCTGGGAGCAGACCCCCTCCTATTGGGAGCAGACCCCCTCCTATTGGGAGCAGACTGGGAGCAGACCCCCCCCCCCTACTGGGAGCAGACTGGGAGCTGCTGCTTCTAAATGGTGTGAAGCGTAATCAGGTTTGACAGCAGCGGCCTTCCTCTGAAGCCGTCCTGCTCTCCGTCTGTCGATCATGTGCTGTTTATGAAATCAGACCCAGTAAGGAAGCTAAGTGCTAGCAGACAGCTACTGGGCTCAGACTGGTCTATACTGGTTTCAATCAGCTGCTCTCTGACCTACTTTCTAACTGTTTGCTTACTGACCTTTACCTGCTCCGCTCCATGAGCAGCACCGAGCCGGCGGGCCTCACAGCAGAACTTCAGCTCCTGCTGGCTTCATGCTGGACTTTCAACTCCACAGAGCAGGTAGAGGGACGGATACACGGCAGCTTAGTCCCATGACACTCAGAACCGGGCCAGAACCAGGCCAGAACCGGGCCAGAACCAGGCCTGTCTCTCAGTAAGCTAGCTAGCAGCCTGATCAAGCCTCTGTTCTGGGCTGAGCAGAGCAGGGAGGGAAAAAAGGCAGAAAGAGCCTGGCCTTGTAAAGCTGTGGAGAAGGAATGTGAACCCCCGCCCACAGCGAGAGGGGGCCTGAGAGGGGAGGAGGGGCATGGCAGGGCGAATGGGACGCTTTCCAGCTCACAGAGAAAGTTACCAAATAGGCAGCAGCTAGTAGGAGAAACTCCCCTTCTGCAGCACTCTGTGCAGATCAGACCGTCTGAAAGCACAGGAACTAGAGCAGGAAGGGGGGGGGGGTGCCACAGCAGCAGCCCTGCAGGCTGAGGGGGGAGGAGACCAGAGTCCACGTGGACCTCAGCTATGTGCTGACATGTCCTCCAGCCCCCTCCCTGCAGGACTTTCTCCCTGAATCAACGTTAGCTTAGCTTAGCTGGATCAACATGCTGATTAAGACCAACTCAAAGAAGCTAGCGTTACGTCATTTAGCTGCGCGGACCCCCCGACCCATCAGCCAGGCTTAGCAGCAGCTTCTGAGCTGCTGGTTTGGACTGTTGGACGTTTCTGGAACCAGGAGACGTAAATAAGCCCTGAATCCAGAAACTGAGCCGCCCTCAAAGCAGTTTCTGAAACAGACTGACTTTGTCCTGCATGATGGCGGCCGTCCGTGCTGCTAAGATGGCGTAGAACGTCGTGGTTGCCCTGACAACGATGATGACATAATGCCGGGTCCATGTTTCAGTTTTTCAGTTTTGTTACCTGGCTGATAATAAAACGGAAAAGATCCGTTTATGGAGAACTAAGGAGCCGTTAGGCCACAGCTGGGTGGCTAACTGCGCTCAGTAGCTAACAAGTTAGCCTCTGCTAGCTCCGTCTGTTAGCCAAACTAAGCTACAGCACCTTAAACTATGTTTGTCTTTAGCGTCGCCTTGTTAGATGACAGAGCTCAGTCTGTCCTTCAGAGGTCAGGATCAGCCCAGCAGGTCTGGTACCGACTGCGACCCAAATAAGCAGAACCGCAGCCTGCAGGACGTCACAGTTCCTCCTCAAACATCCCGTCTGCTGGGCGGCAGCAGCTGCGTTACGTAGATAAAAACATTTAGCCAGGCCAGGCTGGGCTCCTATCTGACCTGACCCCGCCCACTGCTGACATTTCAGGAAACACCGCAGCGTTGAAAGGAGAAGAAAGTCAGGAGTGCGAGGATGGATCCGGGTTAACCAGGATGGGTCCGGGTTAACCAGGATGGGTCCGGGTTAACCAGGATGGGTCCGGGACCAGAAAGCAGAGGCCGTTAGAGGAGATGAACCTCCCAGATCATCGTTTGGGTCACATGAGAGGTGGGCGGGGCTCACAGACTCATCAAAGCGGCCATTAGCACGAAGCAGCTTAGGCAACCATCTTTAGAAGGTATGACGATGATGATGGCGGAACAATCAGAAACGCTGAGGAAGATCTGCCCTAAACAGACGACTGAGGCTTCAGAACTAACCGGATCGCTAAAACCCAACGATGAGGAGGAGCTTCCCTTCAAAACGATCATCAGGACCGGATCAGGAACTGGAAACTCTACCTGTTTGCGTTCCCGCTTGGTGGGGACCTGCTGAGGGGGCTGAGGCGGAGCCTGCTGCTGCTGGGGGGCCGGATTCATGATGACGGGTGCTGCCTGCACAGAGGGGGGGAAAGGAGGCTGTGCAGGGTAGTAGGTCCCTGTAGAGGATGAAGCAGAAACACGTTTGGCTGCTCGGCTCAAATGCGACACATCAGTGAGACACATCATCAGAGGCGCTGATGGAATCTGCATAGAAAATACTTCAAACTCCGTTAACCTCCATTATTGAAGAACCATAACTAGTTATAGTTTCACCATAACTAGTTATGGTGAAACTATAACTAGTTATGGTTTCACCATCCAGAACTCAGAGCTTCAGTGTTTAACACCACGTCATGCTGCAGCCTTTAGATGAATCCACAGGCCTGCAGGGATCCTTCCTAGTCTGGAAAATAGTTTCCTGCTGTATAAGAGGAGCCTTTATAAAGCAGGAGCAGCATACTTCTCCTCATTAATAGAGGAGAATAAGAAGAATCCTAGTTTTTTTTTTTAAACAGTTGCCAAACTGACCCAGAGCCATAGCTCTGTTGAACCGTCCATTCCACCTGCTCTCAGCAGCAATGATTTATGGGATTCTTTATAAATAAGATTGATCTTATTAAAAATCAGATCATCAGCACTCCTCTATCCGCGATTGGTTTGTCTCTGAAGGGGGGGGGGTCAGCATCTGAGGTAGTAATGGAATCTGAACCGGGTTTATTATATATTTGCTCCCAATCAGTAGAGTTATTAGACAGCATGGGATTAATCTCCACTGTTATGCTGATGATGCTAAGCTACATCTGTCTATAATCCAGATGTGAAACCATTACATGATGTAGATCTGTGACTGAATCGGTCAAATCTCTTCAGTCTATCAAAGGTGAACCAAGAAATTGGTAAAACATCTAAAGGATGAACTGAGGAAACATGATGTCACTGATTTCATGTTTAGCATTAGCATTAGCGGCCAGAGGTACGGGTTGGTCCTCTGATGGGTGGGTTGAAACACCTGCTGGTTTTAAGAGGGACAGTGAAGGCAACACCAGCAGTGTGGAGCGCTACAGAAGGACGGCCATTAATGTTCATTTATCACAGCAACAAAAACTTCATCATCAGAGGAGAAAGATTGATTTATGTCCCAGATGTGCTCCATCTAAGTGTTAAAACTACCTTTCTAAGTTTAGTTTTTCTATGTCTGCTTCTGTCTCCTTGAACCCCAGTGGGCCTCAGCAGATGGCCGCTCACACTGAGCCTGGTTCTGCTGGAGGTTTCTTCCTGTTCAAAGGGAGTTTTTCCTCTCCACTGTCGCTACAAGCATGCTTAGTGTGAGGGATTGCTGAAGAGTCAATGAGTCGATGCAATCAGCTGGTTTTCCTTAGATAGAAAACTTTGAATCAATCTGACTGGATGATCTGGTTGATGTGGATCTATAAAGTCACCTCAGATGATCTGATGTGAATCTATAGAAATAAAATGAATAGAATAGAATGAAGGTCAATACTTAACCAGACTCAGACTGTCAGTCTTTTCTGGAACATTAATGATCTGGAAACAACGTCACTGATTTATGGAAACTATCGTCACCAAAGTCAAACTTTAAATATTTACATTTTAATCCAGAAAACAGGAAGGACAGAAAGAACCGAAGGAACCTTCACAGGTTTTCATACATCCTAGATCCTTCCAGACCTGGAAATCAGATCCAGACGACGACACGGCAGACCCCCCCCCACCTGCTCTCTGTTCCCTATCCAAAGGCAGCTAGCAGCTCTGCCTCCCTTCAAGCTAACCAGGAGCAGCTCAGCCTAAATATAGTCAAAAACTCCCACAGGCTGGAGACGGCGTCCGTTAGCAGGCAGACAGACAGACAGACAGACAGAAGGCGGGGGGGTCCACCTACCCTCAGAGGGCTGCTGCTCCTGTGACCCTCGGTTCCCCATGAGGACTCCAGCGTACTGAGACACAAACGGGGTTCCTCCTCTGACCCCCTCAGCCTCCTCTCTGCTTTGCTCCTCCCCCATCGGGGGGTGGGAGAGTGTTTAAAATTAACCATGAAGCCACGAAGGATCACCTGACCAGAGGAGGTGAAGATCTAACACCTGAAGACAACCTGGACCAGTTTGGACCAGCATCTTCTGGACTCTGTCCCACAGAAACCAGCAGACATGAAGAAACTGAGAAATTAGTTTTTCATTTTTCCTAAAATCCCGATGTGCAGAAATTCCCTTCATACCAAACCAGACCTTCTGCGGGGGGGGGGACCCAGGAGGTCTCAGAGACCAAAAGACCTGCAGAACCCGTCGCTTCACTTAAGGTCAAAGTTCAGGCCTTCACCACCACAACTGGAACCAGAACCAGAACCGCTGCTGAGCAAAAGGACCGTGGAGGCTCGCCTGGGTCTGTTCAGCACATCTGTGTCTGCCCAAACATCTGGAGTAAGAGGAGCAGCAACAGTAGAACACGGCGGTGGCAGTGTGATGGTCTGGGCCTGTTTAGCTGTGCGAGTGCAGACTGAGCTTGGATCAGTTAACGCGCCGAGTTCGGCTCCACGCCACACTAGCACGGTTCCTGGCCTCCTAGTGGAGATCTGCGGTACTACAGCGGTACTACAGTCCCACCAGGACTGATACGACAAACGATGGTCTGATCAGGGCTTCCAGACGCAGGAAACAACGACTGACGTTGAGGTTTATCTCCCTGCTAAGCAGAATCATCGCTGGACACCGCGGCGCGGTAGGAAGCGAGCCTGACTGTAAGGAGCTGAGGCGCTCTGCTCATTGAGAACCGCGCCCAGCCCTACTGATCAACCAGGACAAGGTTAGCGTGGTTCGTTTCGGTCTGCGTCACCATGGTTACCGCTCTCGGACCGATCGGCAGTCTCTAAATGGTAGTGGCCTAGTCAAAGTCCTGAGCTGAACCCCCCTGACAGGAGCAGCAGCTGAGGTCATTTTTCTTCCTTTGGTTCCTTCCTCTCATATTTAAATTCATCCGATGAAACTCTTCGTCTGAAGACATTAAATCGGGAAGGAGGCGGAGCCTTTTCACACCACAGCGTTGCTTCATTGTATGCGATGTTCATCCTGACGGCGCCCACATGCGGCTACAGGAAGGTTCTGATGCTGCAGGCGTCCAATCAGAGCAGGCTGTGCTGGTTCTTCAGACGGAGGAGATGAACGGCCTGAAGCCCAAAGGCTGGGATGCTCAGCGTGAGACTAAATCATGGCGGATGCATCGTTGCATCAGTACGTCGGATCACGGTCAGGACGGGTCATGAAGCGTGTGACGAGGCGGGGCGCGTCTCTACTTGTCTGCATTCAGGGTTTCAGGAGAGCAGGGAGCAGGCTGCATGGTGCTGAGGGAAGCTACGCAGCTCATCCTCTCTGAAGTGACTGCTGAGGTCAGAGGAGTCCAGGTAGAAGTGGAGCATCAGAACCGTTTCCAGATGTTGCAGACAGACGAATTCTGCCGTCTGCTCTCCCACAGCATCATACTGCCACCACCAGGTTGTAGGACAGACGGCCTCCTCACAGCAATCTCTTTCTACATGGAAGCCCAACGTCTGGATCATCTCTGATCTAAGGCAGGGCGCCACCAGGGGGCAGGTGGGAGTGGCCATGGCCACCCTAGGCTATGCCCTGGCCCCCCCCACTGGCCAGTGTAGATTGTAGTAGCATGGGTTTAGCGTTTCCCCCCATTATGCACCCGCTCTCCCTGTCCTCCCCCCTCCCCTACCCCATATCAGCGAGCGGTGCTGATGGCGCTTCAGCCGCGCTCGCTGTAACGGCGAGGAAGGTGTAACGCTAACGGCAAGTAAATAAGTCGATTCATTTGTTAGTGAAAGAAAAGGGGGAAATATTAAGGAGGAGGAGGAGAGGATGGAGGAGGAGGAGGAGAGGATGGAGGAGAAGGAGGAGAGAGAGGAGGAGAGAGAGGAGGAGAGAGAGAGAAGGAGGAGAAGGAGAGAGAGAGAGAAGGAGGAGGAGAGAGAGGAGGAGAGAGAGAGGAGGAGAGAGAGAGAAGGAGGAGAGAGAGAGAAGGAGGAGAGAGAG